>NW_024539596.1:0-218922 GCF_016647785.1 Suillus fuscotomentosus
TTCGGTTTGCCGGTGCACTCAAGGCAGCAGCAGAGAAGTTAGATGAATATTATGAGAAAACTACAGACACTGCTGCCTATGTTATTGCCATGTGTTTGTCGTTTTCTATTCCAATCATTCTGACTCTAACATACTCTACCATACTAGTACTTGATCCGACAGCCAAACTCGCATACTTCAAAAAGCACTGGCCATCGGATTTGCTCGATGACGTGCTTGCTTGTGCCGAGAACATCTTCAAACAACGCTACAATGAGCTCAATCAGTCACTTGCATTGTCACAGCCTGCAACTACGAAAAGTAAGGTTGGCGAGCCCCTTCAGTGACAAATTCCGTATTATACGGGCCACCCGACCTCCATAATATCCCGTATGAGACGGGCCAGCTGATCATGGGCCCATGTTGTGTATATTCTCGATGATGACGGATGGGCCGGGACTCATATTATTTCCGATGGAGACGGGTGGGCCCATGTATGCCAATGATATATATCCTTAATGTTGACGGATGGGCCAGGGGAATATGATCATTCATGGAGATGGGTGGGCCCATCTGGGTAATATGTAGAGTAGGATATTATAGACAGCTGGGCTGAAGAGAGATGTAAGGCAAATATTGTTATATAGATGGGCGGGCCGACGTGGGTGTATTACATATATGGGTGGGCCGAGGTAGGGGAATATTACATAGACGGGTGGGCTGACGTAGGGTGTATTACATATACAGGTGGGCCGACGTGGAATGTATTACATATACGGGTGGGCCGATGAAAGGGATATCAAATAGACCGGTGGGCCGAGGGTGCTATAAAATATTTATTACATAGACAGGTGGGCCGAGGTGGGGTATAATTATATAGACGAATGGGCCGATGTAGGATGTATTATATAGACGGGTGGGCCAACATAGGATGTATCACATAGACGGGTCGGCCGACGTGGGGGATAATACATAGACGGGCGGGCCGACGGGGGTGTATTACATATATGGGTGAGCCTAGATATGTTCCATCAAGACATACAGCTGATGTAGCCACCAGCGAATCAAACACATAGGATACATGTACACTATCAGTGCATATACCTACCATCAACCACCAAATCTAAACCCCTAAGCACAAAAACATGAATCTATCATGTGTGGCATTGACCAATAATCCAGGACTGAAGTGGAAAAACCCCACACCTGAACCCTGGTGTGCAACAAATCCTATTTCTAAGCATGGACACCAGAAGCACAACACTCACAAAAATATATATGTCAAATTTTCAGTGCCAAACCCCAAACCGAGATGTACCAACCCCCGAACCCCGAAACCTGAGAGTGCCGGGTCTCGGGTATCGGGTGTCCGGAACTCGGAACTTGGGAGAATTTGGGGAGATCAATACAATTTAATTTACAATTGAGTAGATTGACAACACATTGACTTACCCATGTTTGCAATATATTTTTGTTTAGACATACCTAGTTCCGAGTTCCGGACACCCGATACCCGAGACCCGGCACTCTGGGATTCTGGCAGGAGGTTGCCTGGTTCATCAGGGAGATCAATTTCACCAGAGGATTGTGGACCCTCAGGCTGAACTTGGGTGGGCTCAACCATGGGACCTACCACAGCAGATTCATGCTCAGGCGTCAAGGGTGTAGGTTGCATGACTGAAAAGTCCAAATCAATGAGGTTGGAAAGTGCGGAGGGGAGGGGTGACATGGACGGGGGGGGACCTCCTTGACCAAGCAACATTATTCCATCGGCCAGTGTGTCCGGAAGTGAAAATGAAGGGTGCCGGTCGACCACTGTGCGCCGGAGGCTCTCATGGAGGCGTTGCAGGGTATCAATCTTAGCGTCCTGCTCCTGCACCCGAGCCTCAAGAATAGCGATGCGAGCTGCACCATCCCGAATCGCAATTGCCATGGAATGGAGATCCGGCATGGGAACATCGAGTGCTGCACGAGGCACTGCGATGCTGGAAGACCTGACTGCTAAGTAAAAAATTAGGTCAGCTGGTCATCAAAAGTATGGGTGACTTACCAGCTGGCGCAGGTGCAGGGACAGGTGCAGGGACAGGTGCAGGAACAGGTGTCTTCTTGGTAGTGATGGTCTTGCTGCGACCACGTGACTGCACCTGGGGTGTGGTTGCAGCAGGGATGGCCGGAGTTCGGGAAGGGCCACGAGATTAACTACGAGTTCAGGCCCTTGACTGGGAGGGAGATGGAGCATTGGATGGAGCAGGGGCAGGTGTCTTGGAATGCGTCTGGCTGGTGGTAGACTTCCCTCGGGTCCGTTTGGGCGGGGATCCCAGAGATGCAGGATTGCATTTGAAAAACAACCATATGGGGCGAGCACATGCAGGAATCATTGGAGAAACGACTTCCGGGTCACGGATGCTACGCCGGAAGGCAATCCCAAATGTATTCATCGCTGGCACAGGATGCGCAGGCAGCTTTTCAAGACCTACAAAATGTGTTGATAGAGGCTGGAGATGAATGAACATTGTTTTCTCATGAAGTCCCTTTTTCCACATACATAATTGAGGCCCGGGAATTGTCCGGGTCAGCCCATGTCGGAGTTTGAATTTTGTATCCATCCATCAGTGATTCTTATCTTCACATCTTCACCATCTTTCACTTGTATTGCCAGCGCCATAGTCCTGTATTAGCCATGTCTGCATCTCATGCATCCACTTCTGGCACTCTGAATGCCGGCAGCCATTAACGACCTCTGAAGCTGAGCCTTGCAACTATTTGCTGCACATTGGCAATGGCTGGATCGCGCGTCCATGCATGCATCTCTCAATATCGGACGGAAGCTGCCAACAATGGTCTAACTGCTGACCGGATCAAGTATTTTAAAGCCGGGCTGCAATGGGAGATGAATGTATGTTACCACTGCCCTGATGACTCTGTTGGTCAATGCTAAGAATTTGAGCAGATATTTGTCACACCACTCCTGCAGTACTCCGCTTCACAGAATATTGTGTCGGTTCTTCTGGTCCCTGTCGCTTATATCCTTAAGTTTTATCCCATGCTCACCTGGAACACGGTTCCGGACAACGTCTTTTCATTCCACCTCCTTTCATTTCATGATGAGCCAATTGCAGGACATCCGTCCCGGATTGTGTTCACATATACATGTCCATGGTGGATGGGAAACACCACAATCCCTGATCAACCATGGCAGTGGGATGAAATAATGGCTTCCTGCGTCTCTCACTACCAGTATTGGGCGGTAAGATGTCAGCTGAATTACCTTGATTGATGACTTATCTGTTTCAGCTTAATGTTGAGGATGATGCTTTGGTACTTCCAGAGAAGTTGAAAAACACTTTGACTCCACCACTCATGGGACTGAGGTTCATCAAAGAACACATGGAAGCATTGCTGGAGGAGCAAGATCAGGGCATCGAAGCTAAGATGGGAGAGGTGAAGATGTACACTGACATGTTAGAGAAATTGAGGAAAGGAAAAGGAGTGTAGTCCCATTCAGTCTTCATTGTATACAAGATGTAACATATTCTATGCATTCAAAAATCTCACATCCGAGTCCCGGATGCCCAGGTCCCGAGTCCCAAATTTCGGAGGTCGGGGTTCGGCGACTCGGAGCTCGGCAACTGCTGAGTGTGGGTTTCGGGACTCGGGACTCGGAGCTCATGACCTGGGACTCAACACTGTTCTGAATAGTGAGTCCCTGACGCCTGATTCGTTAACCACGAAACATGAACCATGAAATGCAAAATACTGACAAATGCTAACTCCAATGCTCCGAGTACCCTGACACCCAACACAGTAGTCACATTATTTTCATAGTCTATTTGATACTTATGACCTTCTCTAAGTTCACGTTGTAGCTAACACATAATTTTCTCATCTTCCTTTGCAAGTTATTCTAGAATATAAATAACTAACTGAACTAACCTTCAAATGTCTGAACCTTTGGAGGTATCAATGAATCCAACTAAACTAACCCTAACTAATCCACCCTAACGCTCCACTGAAACTGTTCTAGTGAAGGCATTCTGACAACCAAACTAACCTCCACTGGAACTGTTCCAGTGGAGGCATTCTGACAACTCTAACTAACTAACCCTAACTGTTCTACTGAAGACATTCTGACAACCAAACTAACCTCCACTGGAACAGTTCCAGTGGAGGCATTCTGACAACCAAACTAACGCTCCACTGGAACTGTTCTAGTGAAGGCATTCTGACAACCAAACTAACCTTCTAGTGGAGGAATTCTGACAACCAAACTAACTAACCACTGGAACTGTTCCGGTGGAGGCATTCTGACAACGAAACTAATGCTCCACTAGAACTGTTCCAGTAAAGACATTCTGACAACCAAACTAATGCTCCACTGGAACTGTTCCAGTGAAGGCATTCTGACAATGAAATTAACGCTCCACTGGAACTGTTCCAGTGAAGACATTCTGACAACCAAACTAACGCTCCACTGAAACTGTTCTAGTGAAGGCATTCTGACAACCAAACTAACCTCCACTGGAACTGTTCCAGTGAAGGCATTCTGACAACTCTAACTAACTAACTCTAACTGTTCTACTGAAGACATTCTGACAACCAAACTAACCTCCACTGGAACAGTTCCAGTGGAGGCATTCTGACAACCAAACTAACCTTCACTGGAACAGTTTCAGTGGAGGCATTCTGACAACCAAACTAACCTCCACTGGAACAGTTCCAGTGGAGGCATTCTGACAACCAAACTAACCTTCACTGGAACAGTTTCAGTGGAGGCATTCTGACAACCAAACTAACCTCCACTGGAACAGTTCCAGTGGAGGCATTCTGACAACCAAACTAACCTTCACTGGAACAGTTTCAGTGGAGGCATTCTGACAACCAAACTAACCTCCACTGGAACAGTTCCAGTGGAGGCATTCATTCTGACAACCAAACTAACCTCCACTGGAACAGTTCCAGTGGAGGCATTCATTCTGACAACCAAACTAACCTCCACTGGAACAGTTCCAGTGGAGGCATCTAACTAATCAAACCAAACCAACCTCCACTGGAAGCGTTCCAGTGGAGGCAACCTAACGAACTAAACTAACTACTAACTTCACCTAACTAGCCTCCACTGGAACAGTTCCAGTAGAGGCATCATCATTTATTAAGCCTTAAAAAAACCCATAGCTAACCCTAACATATATAGAAAAAGGCCCTATAATCAGCTGTTGCAGCTGTGGCGGGATATGCTCGTGCTGGTGGTGCAGGTGGCGTAGCAGTTGCAGGCCCAGCGGCTGTTGATGCAGGTGCGCTGGCTGTTGTACTGTCCGGCTCCCTCAGGGGACCGCTGGATGAAGCTGGCGCGTTGCCAGCATCAGCCTGCGTAGACGCAGGAGCACCACCATCCTTCTGTGAGTCGTCTCCTCGAGCACTCACATCTGCATTGCCCGTTGAGCTGGACGCAGCGGCAATGACAGGCGTCTCCGTGAGGGGACCGGTGGTCGACTTAGTGGTCGCACTTGATTTGCTCGCACTCTTGAAGGACGTTACATCGTCACTGTCCGCCTCCTCACCTGTGGCCTTCCCTTTGCCTTTCCCTTTTGCCTTTGACTTTGGCTTCGGTTTTGCCTTGGGCTTTGGCTTGGCGGGTGCCTTGCTCTTCGCCTTGCCCTTACCTTTGGCAGTCGCCCCATCTGTTTCCTCGTTCTCCTCGTCCTCCTCATCAGCATCATCAAGTCCCATCTTCGTAAGGTCGAGGATGTCGCCATCCTCGTCGCCAGTCTGAGCGATGTTACGTGTCACGCGCTTTTTGCCGCCTTTGACGCCTTTCTTGCGTGGCTTTGACGGACCTGGAGTCGCGGGGGGTGAGTCCAAGATGCGGATATCGTCATCGTCGTCATCTTCGATGGGCGCGTGGCCATCCACTGCGGACTTGATTGACTTCACAAGGCCTGATCCGTAGTGTAAGCAACAACGAAGACGACAAGCGACTAACGCGTACCTTGATTGGCAGACAAGAACTGCCTCAACATATTTCCTTTACCCTCGCCATGATGCAGCATTAAGACGTCGACTGTCCCCAATGCAACCATATTATAGACGACGACCTCCTTTTGCTGGCCAAGCCGCCAAGCGCGTCCGATGATTTGATTGACGAGCATGCGCGACCAGCATTGATCCTGTAAGTCGTAAGTAAAGTTGTGTGATAGTGAGAGTTGTGAGTGACGAGATGGACAACTCACGAAAAGAACGACGACGCTCGCGGCAGTGAGATTGAGGCCGACAGCACCAACACTTGAGAAGATCAGAATTCTCGCGTTCGGGTCTGAGTGAAACTTCAGGACGATCTCGTTGCGCTCTTCGGCACCGTGTCCACCATGAATGACGAGTGGATGAATGTTGTGTAACTGAAGCACGGATATGAGGAGAGGGGCCATCATTGGGAACTCGATGTACACCAATATCTTGCGCGTGCCCTTCGTCATGAGATCCGGCATATCGATATATTTGGCGTTAGGAACGGGAGGGAGAGATGGAGGGACAGGGTCGGCGAGTTGATTGGGCGGTGGTGGAGTGAGTGCCTTCGCGGCAACGGCAGCCTCGGTCAATGTGTCGTCCTCGTCGACAGGGAATACATGGTGGTCGTCCGATTCCAACTGCCAACCCAGGAGCTTGATCAACGTGTCGACTTTGGTAGACCTTACCTTGTCCCACTCATCATGTGACCTGACGATAGGGTAGGTGGGGGACGTGTGATGGGGGAAGCCAACTTTCGTGCGACCGTCGAGGTAAAATTTCTAAGCTGCAATCAGCGTGCGGCTCCCTGAGGGAGCCGGCGACTCACCGTGTTGAAATTAGATGTCTCATCGAGCGCTGCAGCACTTGATCTGTACGTCTGTCAGCAGTCGGTCCCCTCAGGGAGCCGCATACGTACGAGCCAGTAATTTGGTCCATGACGCTCTGATTCACTACCACCTCCGCTTCGTTGAGTTGGACGGCCAGAATGACCATCTTGTATGGGATCAAGGTGTCGTTGATCTTCCTGCCGTCAAACATCTTCGAGTCTACCGTCCGTCGAATGACACGCCCACGGAAGCCACGTTTGATGTTCGTTATCCAGTTGTTGGTAGCCGTTCTAATGCGGATCCTTGCTTCAGGCTCGGGTTCGTCGTCGTCGTTGCTGGGCGCCCCTCCTGCCAGCAAACGGACGGTGTGCGCAGCTGCATCGTTTTTGTCTTCCTGCGTCAACGTCCGACGCGCCGCACGAAGTGCCTTGACGTGCTCCTTGTCTCGCTCGTCGCCTGGCTTCCCCATGAAATAGGGGATTCGAGCCAAACGGCCCACGTTGCAAAGGTCCTGACAATGATGCGATGAGTGCTACGCAACTAACTAAGTGTGTGACTTACCATTGGACCAGTGTACAACGGCGTGCCAGACGCCAGGAGTTTCACTGTTGATGCCTTGGTGACCTCAAGGGTCGCGTAGAACCCGGCAGTGAGGTTGCGGATCTCGTGTACCTCGTCGATGGACACTGTGAGGAACTTTCGCCCAGCCCAGATGGATTTGGCGGCCTGTTTGCGTTGCTTGATAGAGCGGGTGTCATCGGATGCTTTGTTGCTGTTGTGGCCGGCGACACCTTTGCGAGTGTCGAATACTTTGCCGCTCGTGTACATGACCTGGCAGTAAGTGAGAACTTGCGCCAAATGAGAGGTGGGTTAACTTACCGAGTGATTGATTAATATGATGCGGTGAATGAAGGGAGTGGCTGACGTCGCCCAAGGACCACTGAAGAACTCGCCGAACTCATTCTCAGCGGTAGGATATTTGTAAATTTCGACAGCTTTGGGCGCGAAAAATGTGCGCAGTTCTGAATACCATTGATTGTACAGGGAATTGGGGACGATGATGACGTGAGGGAGGTTGGGGATCGCATCGAGTGCTGCAAAAAACGGGCGTTCGGCTGTGGGGAAGATTATGGTAAGTCAATGTCAAATAACGGCTCTCTGGGAGGACCGGCCAGACAACAGTCACCAAATATCGCAAGTGCGACAACGGCAGCAACATCCAGGGCTACGGAAGTCAGATCCCAGACGGCTCCCTGCGGGGTTCCAGCAATAGCAGCACCACCATACAGTTGGTAGGTCTTACCCGGCTCCCTGAGGGGACTGCTACATCCAACAGCAACAGCAACAACCACAACAACAGCAGCAGCAACATACAGTTGGTAGGTCATACACGGCTCCCTCAGGGGACCGTCAAAGAACTAATCACTCACCAAGAATTGGCGCAGAGCGCAGATTTTCCAGGTTAATGTTTGACGTCACGCCCTCAGGTCTCCCTCGACCGGCTTTGACCTCCTGCACCCAGAAGGCATCAATGAGGAAGGCGATGAAGCCCATTGTAAGAGCTGTCTTCCCAACGCCAACCTCGTCAGCGATCAGGATACCTGGCACCTCTTCATCCGACTTCTTCGCGGACCAGATCTTGTCGACCATCGCGGCGACTCCAACTCGTTGATGCCACAGGAGTGCCAAAGGCTCCATGTCTTCATTGTCATGCACGAATTTTGACGCCGACGCCTCATCCCAAGCGCACAACCCTGTTTTCGATCGATACTCGGCGAAAAGTGCCGGCTTTCCCCCTGGAAACTGCAGGAGATGGTTCAACTTGTCGTTGTCCATCTCCCGCCATCCATCCACGCCGAGGTCTTCTGAATCAGCGAGCCAGGCAGCTCTTCCGCTGTTGTCGATATCCTCCTCGTCTTGCGGGGCCTCTAACGAACCAGGCTCAGTTTCAAACAGTTGGACGTACAGCGCCCAGATTTCCTCAACGTCGCCAGCAGCAACGAGCGAGTCCGTCTTCACCTTACGCGCACGTTGAGCACCACGTTTACCTGTTGACGGAGGTGAGTCTACACAACAACGGCTCCCTGAGGGGACCGCACTACGCACGGCCAGGTGTGTTGTCCGTCTTCACTGTGACCTTCTCCTTCGCCACTTTCCTGACCTTGGCCACCGCAACAACGACGACCTCCTTTAAGAATTCTTCGTACTCGCCTACTTTGTCCTGTTCCGCAGGGAACCACGCAACTGTCTGGCTTAGCGCCTTGACGGCCCTCGTCGCCTCTCGCAGCTGCTGGGCAGTGACCTCATGTGCGTCTTCAATTACTGCCAACAACACAAGTGAGTGACATCTCATTTGCGTCTCACACAACCACTCACCTTTCACAGCTGTAAGCGCTGCCAATTTCTTGTTGGGCAATCCGTCCAGAGCACGCCTGAAGCGTTTGCGGTGACGTTCCCATGCATGGTGGTTGATGCCCGTGATGGCATCACGAAAATCACCACGCGGTACACGTTCCAGCGCGTGATCCCCGGCAACCGCGAGCAGCACGTCCTCCTTGGCGCGTTCAGAATCTAATATGCTCGGGAACTCCTCTCCTGGCTCGAGTCCCTCGTTGATGAGTTGCATAGGTGCGACACCCAAAGAATTGTATACTGCGTCAATACGTTGACCCATGAGGCTACTAACCTTTTGCTTCGTAAACCATTTCTTAAAAGCAGCCCGTCCTGCGCTCCACCCTCCCTCGCTCTTCCCTTCGAGAACTTTATAGCGTGCTTCTGACGTCTTCCTCTTTCCGATGGCCTCGATCATCGCGTTAATCGACGCCCGTTCGCTGTCGCTGAGATGCTTGTTCGGTTCGTCGAACAGCTTCTCGGTGAGGCCAAACACCTCCTGCAGAGTCCCGGATTCGTCCTCAAAAATCCAGTCTCTGCCGGACACGAGGAGCATCAAGACAGCGCTCTGAAGATTATGGCTCATAGCCTGGTGCGTCAGGCATGCATTAGCGCTACTGACCCGCTGGGTGTAATCACTTACTGTTTGTTTTGCTGGTTGCTGGTTGCTGATTTGGTTGGTTGATTGGTTGGTTGGTTGGTTGGTTTGGTGGGTGATTTGTTTGTCGTCACTGAGACTTATAACTCACGCGCGGTTCAATAAATTAACACCCTCAAAATTTACATTTTCAGGAACGTGGTAATTGTGCCCAGCTCGATGTCTACATTGGGATTCCCCATCAGCCTCAGGGTCGTTCAAGGATGTCAGTTGCCTAATATGGGTAGGTGAGCGCTACTCGTGTCTTTAATATCCGCTTGACTGATGGGCTAAACGGCTCCCTGAGGGAGCTGCTGATACAATGGATGTTGAGTGTTTGTATTTCTTCCGTCCTCGCTGCGTGCATTGCTGATTTAATTGTGTCAGGATGGATGGGCCTACATTCAGGTGTCTTCGACGGTGGGCTTCTACCTACCTACATTGTGACGATCGCTCGGCTACAGGGTCCCTAACCCTCAACATGAGGAAGTTGTTGCCGAGCGACACCTGGACGAATGGGGCAACTTCGACGCTATCCTGCCCGTGGGAACGGCTCCCTGGGGGAGCCGGCGCCTGCAGGTGGGCATGAGGCAGCGCTTCTCTTGCCCCATTCGTCCAGGTGTCGATCGGTAACAAATTCCTCTTGTTGAGGGTTAGGGACCCTGTAGCCGAGCGATCGTCACAATGTAGGTAGGTAGAAGCCCACCGTCGAAGACACCTGAATGTAGGCCCATCCATCCTGAAACAATTAAATCAGCAGCGCATGTTCCTAACAATAAGAGACGGTCTAGACCACCAAACCAACCATTCACCATGGCGCGCATGAAACCTCAACTAAACTCAAGATAACCTTGATAAGTCACAATTCTGTCATCTCCACTGATCATGCAGCTGACATAGGCATTTCAAGCCAATCAACTACAGCTCGCTCATATCGTCTCATCTTATGCCGATGAGCAGCATGTCGCAGTGCCAGCAAGTCACGTGAACTTGCAATATGGCGGCTAACAGTGCGGTGCCCTTAGGGAGCCGGTGATGGTCAATATGCATCGTCTTAGCAGTTGTAGCGCAGGCCAACAGTGTGGTCCCCTCGGGGAGCCGGTCATCATCACTGTGCATCTGAGCAGTAGCAATGTAGTAGTAATCATACACGTAACTAATATTTCTGTAACACTAGCGCAATGCTGGGTAATTCTCACTCAGGTAAGTCTCAAGATCTCAACGGTCCCCACAGGGAGCCGTCCAGTGCATTGGAAGTATATTCAGCTGCAACAACACTAAGATATTACATACTGTTGTTAGTTTGGTTGGTTTGGTAGTTGATTACCTAGGGGAGTGTTCACACTGTGTCATGCAGGTATATGTACGGTCCCCTCAGGGAGCCGTTGCTGAGCAGGGGGCATAAAATGTAAGTGTCACGTCACAGTGCATGCACGGTCCCCTCAGGGAGCCGCTACTCAACCCTGCAAACCCTGCACACCCCGTCCATCAGTACACTGACAACCCTAATTCTTCCACACAAGGAAATTCTCTCCCTCCCACCACAAATTTAAACCCTAGATTAGGGTTAGGGTCTCAAGCATGTAGCCGTCAACCTACGCAACCTACCATCCACTATCAACCTAACAAAGAGAAATTCAACTTGATGGGATTCATAGATGTTCCCAGTTCAGATAGCATTGACATGATGAATACCTAGAACCTTAGCATAGCAGTAATTGATCTCTTTGTTCATTCAAAACGATTTTTTGGCCTGACTACTGCCATTTTGCTTCTTGATATCTTTAAGTCTTTTGATGGACTTTGAAAAGTTATACTGCGCAAGTCTTATACTTTAACATACCTACTATATCCATCCCTGGAAACCTTGTTGTTTCACCAGAAGCTTTTTGGACATCTTACACAACCTCAGACCTTCATTTCTTGATGTTGGACCACACTTGGACCAGTACTTCGGTACTTTGGACAATCCTTCAGAACTTTGGATGCACTATAGGTATCTTTTTCTTCTCTCCTCTTTGATCTTAACAAGACAATCCCTTGCATTTTATATCAAGAGATAGTTCTATAGGCAGTCTCTTTGGGTTGAATCACACTCACACATTAAGTCTTTAAGGTATCATCTTTCACAGAGCCTACACAGAATCAACTCTTTACACCAACCTTGCCTTCTTTTCAAGCTGCCCCTACTGTTTGGCAGCAAGGTCTACAGGGTTGGAGAGATAGGGTAGTTTAATGATGATGTGATATTGTGTGTCGTCAAGGAGGGTGTAGACGTGCTGCAGGCCATGCCTGCCGGCCCTTTATGTCATGCCCCATGGTTTGACAGCTTGTGAGCATCAAATGCTGAGTAAGTGTCATATAAAGACAATGGGGGTGTGATAGAAATTTGGATGACTGGGGGGAGGGGGGATCAGGAGGAGGTGAGGGTGATGCAGCAAAGTGGTTTTTTGTCCCTGTGACCTGTAGAGGGCTACTGAGGATACCAGTATCATCAAGCATGAGTTCGTTGTTGTCAAGATAGTCTAGTGCATTTCTGAGGGGGACATTAAGTGGGCCACTCCTGGAGTCAGGAGCAAAATTGCCCAGTTCAGTGATATTATGGGAATTGTGCAGTCCGAGAAGGTGTATTTGAGAGGGTGTGAAGGGGGGAGCAGGAGTCTGAGCTTGAAGGAGTTGTGGGTCAATGGAGAGATCCATAAAACTGAGGATCTGATATGTGTTTGGGTCTGAGAAGGTACATCATAAGCGCCAGCAGAGGATAGACCTATAGTGAGAGGTGTGTCATGGGCACTAGCAGATGGTGTAGCAGTGGGAGAGGGTAAAACACTAAAGGACGTGGAGGGACCAAGTGTCAAAATTTGATTTGAGGACCATTAGTAGTTGTACAATCTACCACACCACATAAGATCAGTCAGTTCTGCATTCTTTGAGTGGGATTTTGACAAAAAGTAAAATTACAAAATATGTAACAGTATCATTAAATATATTTAATTCTCCATGTCCTCCCATCTCCCATCTCCCATCTCCCATCTCCCATCTCCCATCTCCCATCTCCCATCTCCCATCTCCCATCTCCCATCTCCCATCTCCCATCTCCCATCTCCCATCTCCCATCTCCTGTCTCCTGTCTCCCGTCTTCTTATTCTCTAGTTTTTGAGTCTCTAAGTGGTCTTTTCCTCTCTTTTTGTTATTTTTCATAATCTTCTGTCATTGATCTCCCAATCTCTTTTATCTCATATTTATTTTCCCCCTGTCTGCAATTGTATTAAGTATTTGCTGTATGTATATAAATACTACCATGACAATTACAGTGGAGAACAAACATAAATCTAACCACATATCTGCCTTGCCCGGCTTAAATACATCCTTTTTCATTATTTAATGTCATGTACATAGACAGTTACCAAGGTCATGCTAAGTTCCCAAAGGGCAATGCTATTTGAGTTGGCACTCGAAAACACGTGAAAAAACCATGTGAGTTGCCAAATCGAGACTAAGTGAGCTAAGCACAAACCACATGGCCATTGGCGAAATACTCGAGATAGATGAAATACGTGAGCGCCCGAACATTCCTGAGACCATCGCACTTTACTTCTTAGATATGCTCACAACACAAAGGGAGTCTTAGACTCCCACTATGCATGGACAGCTATGGTGATTACATGGTGATTAATATGCTCACAACACAAAGGGAGTCCTGGACTCCCACTATGCATGGGACAGCTATGGTGATTACATGGTGATTAATGTGCTCATACACAGAGGGAGTCCTGGACTCCCGCTATGCATGGGACAGCTATGGTGATTGCATGGTGATTAATGTGCTCATACACAGAGGGAGTCCCGCTATGCATGGGACAGCTATGGTGATTACATGGTGATTAATGTGCTCATACACAGAGGGAGTCCCGCTATGCATGGGACAGCTATGGTGATTACATGGTGATTAATGTGCTCATACACAGAGGGAGTCCTGGACTCCCGCTATGCATGGGACAGCTATGGTGATTACATGGTGATTAATGTGCTCATACACAGAGGGAGTCCTGGACTCCCACTATGCATGGGACAGCTAAGTACATGGTGATTACATGGTGGTTGGTTAATGTGCTCACACACAGAGGGAGTCCTAGACTCCCATTATGCATGGACAGCTAAGTACATGGTGATTACATGGTGATTAATGTGCTCATACACAGAGGGAGTCCTGGACTCCCACTATGCATGGACAGCTAAGTACATGATGATTACATGGTGATTAATGTGCTTATACACAGAGGGAGTCCTAGACTCCCATTATGCATGGACAGCTAAGTACATGGTGATTACATGGTGGTTAATGTGCTCACACACAGAGGGAGTCCTGGACTCCCACTATGCATGGACAGCTAAGTACATGATGATTACATGGTGATTAATGTGCTTATACACAGAGGGAGTCCTAGACTCCCATTATGCATGGACAGCTAAGTACATGGTGATTACATGGTGGTTAATGTGCTCACACACAGAGGGAGTCCTGGACTCCCACCATGCATGGACAGCTATGGAGTACATGGTGATTACATGGTGGCTAATGTGCTCACACACGGAGGGAGTCCTGGACTCCCACTATGCATGGACATCTATGAGTATATGGTAGTTTAATGTGCCCATATATAAAGGGAGTCTTGGACTCCCACTATGTATGGACATCTATAAGTAGATGGTGGTCAATGGGGTCCACACACGTAGATGTACAGCTGTGGAGTGCATAGTGGATGATGTGCCCATACACAGAGGGAGTCCTGGACTCCCACCACTCCATGGACAGCTGTAGAATAAAATAGTGATCTTATGAATTCGATGAATATATGTAACAAAGTATGACACTGTATGGAGAAGTGTGGCAATAGTTATGCTGCCTGTGCACAAAGGGAGTCTTTGACTCCCATTATGCATGAACAACTGGGAAGTACATAGTGAGTGATGGGCCTGTGTGCAGAGGAAGTCCTGGACTCCCATCATTGCATGGAACATTATGAAGTACCATGGTGAGTAATGGGCCTGTGTGCAGAGGGAGTCCTGGACTCCCATCATTGCATGGAACATTGTGAAGTACCATGGTAAGTGATGGGCCTGTATGCAGAGGGAGTCCTGGACTCCCATCATTGAATGAACAGCTGTGAAGTACATAGTGAGTGATGGGCCCACACACAGAGGGAGTCCTGGACTCCCATTATTAAATGAATAGCTGAGTAAAAAGCTGAGACAAAATTGATCCTAGGTGGATCCTAGGGTGCCTCATAACCATAAGTCGAGAACGAAAGGGCCGGGCAGCGAAATTTTTGGTGCGGGAGGATGGTAGAATGCTGTAGAGTAGGACACCAGAAGGGTTAGTCAAGAGAGTTGAATGAAAAAAAGTTACACCCTCACCTACCCTCCCCCTCACTAAAAGGGCGCCCAGATCGATGTTGGGGCCATAAATCGAGAACGGAAGGGCCGGGCAGCGAGATTTTTGGTGTAGGATCATCACAGGGTGCAGGGTAAGCACCCTGCAAGGTACCGGGGTAGCCAGAGGTCGTGGTAAGAGTAGAGGAGGCACACGAAAAGTGTAAAGCACATGGGAACCACGAGTTTTTGTTGAGGGCAAAAGTCAACACTAACACAATTATTTTAAACCGAATTTTGGTGCGGGTGATGCAGAATTTCGAGGGCTACAAGATGGGTTAGTTAGATAGATACAAGTTGTGGAAGAAATGACTTGAAAAAAAAAAGTTGCTGGTGCGGCGCTTCTAATAGTTGCGCCTTCCTCATATGGTTAGACTCGCTGCTGAGCTCTCTCGTCGTCCTGCCACAGAATGATGAATGGTGGCCGAGCATTTCCGGTTTTCTCGACTACACTCATACCTGGTCCATCGCATCTGCCACATCCATTGCATGGGTTGTTATCGCCTACCTACTGACAGTCGCTAGCTCACTAGCCGATGTCTCCTCCAACATCAATTCCAACGGCCAAGGGACGGGATCGGTGTGGTTGTGGCTTATCCCAATCGTCATAGGTTGGCTGCAACTGTCCCCGAAGTGCGATTACGCACGCGTTAGAAAGGCCATGGAAAACGCAGATGCAATGGCATTTGTGGCCACCGATCATGGAGTTGTTGTAAAGGCTTCCGATCATTCGGAAATGCGAGCAGTATCCATTGATACTGATATTGAAAATCCTTCGTCTAACGACGAAATGTTAACACCGCCCGTCTATAACTATGCCAGGGCCATTTCATGGTCTCGGTCTGCGGAGGATGTCTTCAATGCTTTTCGAATAGCCTCCAACAATGCTAAATTACACAGACCGGTCATGACTGGTGCTACATGGATGAACTCGAATAGAAGGAACTTTATTGAACCCGGCAACAGGAAGGGCAACGCGTCCGAAGTCAATGCTTATTGCAGACTTCCTCTATACGCGGTACGGAGCCCCTGGGCGACAGGGATGTTCTCTCGCATGTTCGTGGCCTCGCTGCTGCCACTAGCTTTGCAATGGGCAACAACTGGATCTGCGGTAATAGTTGTGTATCTCACTCCAACTGTGGTAAGCATTATTTGATGTGAGCTTATCTGCGTCTGTTGCTGATTAGCGGCACACGCCAGGGCCTTGGTTGTAGATCTCTCGGTTACCTCATGTATGGCGCACTTGCAACTGTAGTATGGGCAATGCTCGTTATGTCGAGCATCCTGTCGCACTACGCATTTTCATACTCGGACAGACCCAGGAGTCCTTTCTCATCTACCACCCTCAGGCTCGTAAAGCTAGCATCAAACCTTTTGAGATGGGGAGGGAAGTTGGTGGCAATCGTCAATGCAATTTGGATAATTGCAGCGGGGATGCTGCAGTTTACAGATATCTATGATAATTGTTATTGCAACTCAAGTGTGTTGGGGAGAGGGGTCCAATATGCTTATTACATTGTCGAGCTCGATGGTGTAGACTTAGGTCAAACCAAAGCTGCTTGGTTCGGAGCGTTGGCTCTGGCTGGGTCTGTCTCTTTGGGATTCATTTTTTACATGAGTTTATTGACTGATCTCGTACCTATATGAAATTTCCGAAGATAATACACCACACCATACTTCCGGTTGTATCTTGTTCCTTAGTTATTATTATATTAGGCCTACAGCCACCTCTTATGGCCTTGTTAAGCCAGTCAAAGGCTCATAAGACCTGAGTGGGTTTTGTTGATGTGCTTATGGCGTTATGAATGACCGTTATATCATTCACCAGACTGTACAAGAATCGTATGCCGGACATCAGTACTTAGCAGTAAGTAAGGAGGTGATCATAATCTTCGTAACGAACGTAGAAGATCGAGTATGATAGGGATCGCAAAAGTAAGTGGAGGTATCGCAAAAGGTACGATGAAGCAACAAGAATAAGTAAGGAAAAAAGTCACATCTATAGAATAGCCCTGCCCCAGCGCTTGGAAGAGAACTCATCTATAGCGCTGGGTTATCTCAAATCTCGGCCCTCAGTCGTTCTTGAAACCATGTTCTAGGCGTGCTTATTACATCCTCAGAACCCGAAGTGACAGTCGTTCTTGTCATCTCTGTGTCATCGCTCGTTACCGTTGTGCCACCCACACTACGGATCGTTGGTTGGGAGAGCATCGAACGAGTGGAGAACGAGGGCATAGGACCAAGGATCGACGTGCGGCTGCCTGGCTCCGCGAACTGGTCTTCATTTTCCTCAATGGTGTGGGACATGTACCGCGAAGGATCTGCGTGTCCAAATGCGCTCACAGATGGTGAGATAGGACCAAACGGTCGACCAGAGTTCAACGACGCAGAGGACGTGGTTGCTACGCGCGAGTGGGCAGAATTTGCAGAAGGACGAGAAGAATTGGACCCTGAGAGATTGAAAACGCGTGCTGAGGATGCAGGTGCTGAGCCTGAAGATGACCGCGCAGAGTAGGGACTTAGGTATGAACGCATAGAATGCAAAGACCCCCGCTCAGAGACCAAGGGATTCCCTTGATGGATGAATTGGGGCTGTATCAATAAGCATCGTTAATCCAATATTCTCAACAGTGATCTCCAAACTCACAGTTCCAAACGGGGTTCTCTGTTCACTTGGGTCTGGTCCTGCACTGACACCAAGGAGGCCACCGGCTAAGTTCCTCCAACCGTCACCTGCTCGCGGCGGCTCAGCATCGAGAACATCGATTGTGATACCTGCGTCATTTGACGAGCCCGTGATCACAGACAACGAGTCTCTCCACGCATGGCGACTGTACAACGGGACAAGACCTGGCGGCAAAGGTCTCCCGCTCGTCGAAGCGGATGAAAAAGGAGCTGGTGCTGGTGTATCCAGGACGTCAACGCCTGTGGGAGACAACGGGCTGGGGACCCTACTACCCATCAAATCATAGGGATCATCATATGCTGGGGGTGCTCCACTCGGCATAGGAGGTGCAAAGTCCGTTGCAGGAACTGCGCTTCCCCTCTGACTCGCAGGCGTGATTGCTCTTGAAGGAAGAGAAACAGGAGTACCCATACGAGAGACTGCGTCGTGGTACACTGTGTTCCCAGATACGGCGCTCTTAGCGCTCACGCTCGACATCGGACGTTCTCCTGCAAGGGTATAGCCTACACCAAGCCTGCGACCGAGCAAGGATTGGGCTGCCTCGGCGTCTTTATCTGATCCCTTGCGCGAGTTTGATCCGCTGCGAGATGAGGAGGAACCAAACCAGCTCCTTCGCAGACGAGAGAAAGAGTTGCGCCAGCTGGCGGGTCCTGCAACAGGCTGGGTATTCGTGGAGTCGTCATCTTGCGGGCTGCGGGAACCGAGCTCCTGGACGCGTACCCGGCGAGCAGTGAAGATTTTTGAGTCCTCAAGGTCGCTCGTTGGGTAAGAGGCACTGCGGACGGATTTTTCCTTTTCGTTGAGTAGGGAACGGTCTGAAGGCTTGCGAGTAGCAGCACCCTCGAAAGGTGGGGGTGGGAGCAGGGGCGCGATGTGCTCGGGCAGAGAGGGATGGCTTGAGCTGTACATGCGTGGTCGGGGTATGTCCTCCGGCTCTTCCTCATCTGTAATACGGAGGAGCTCACCAGGAGGCACGATGTGGCCTAGCATTTCACTGCTAGCGTGAGCAGGGATGCCATCACCACTGTAGGCCTGTCCAAAGTGTCCTGAACCAGGTAGGACGACGCCATAGTCTGTCGAAGCCTGGGAAGACCTTGTTCTGTCAGAGCCGGTGCTTCCCACAATATAGGGTGGGGCAGCGCCGGGGGGAAGAGAAGATACTGGACGTGGACGGCGTTCAGGCTCTGTAGCAGTGCTGCGACGGAGGAAAGAATCTGCTTCATCGTCACCGCTATCGCGAGGAGAACCCAGACCAGCTGGACGATTCTCCTCGTCGCCGGTTGGATCAGGGGTAAGAACATTCCATCCTGTCCATATAGGTGTGATAGCCCTAGAGTCTCTTCGACGGGAGTTCCAACGGACGAACCAAATGAACAGCAGAAGCAAGAGGATAAACAAAATGATGGCACCGATGATGATACCGATGAGGGCTCCTTTGGATAAAGCAGTCGCATGTGAAGAGGAATTTGATGTGACAGAGGTAGAAGGCGATGTAGAAGTAGAAGTCGATGAGATAAACGTAGATGTAGACTGATAGGAGGAGGAGGAGGAAGGAGGTGTCGCAGAGGAAGTAAATGTCGTAGAGGAAGTAGGTGTCGCAGAGGATGTAGGTGTCGCAGAGGATGTTGGGGTAAAGGTGGAAGATGTTGCAGTGGACGAAGTCGTTAGAAAAGACGTTGATGCTGCTGGTGAGGTGAGACCACCATAGGTCCAAGCACCATCACTGCCCAAGGGAATCTAGAGGGCAAGGATGTCAATATGATGAACTAGTGTATAACTATTCCGAGGGCAAAGGCGACGCTGGCGGTATCAACGAATGCAGACACTCACACTTGGACCGTAGTAAGTGAGTGGAAGCTGGAGGGTGGTTTCGCTGGTTATAGTTTGACCTGCAGCATTTGTATATACGGTAGTTGCCAGTGTCATCCATGAAGGTAACTGTTGAGTGGCAGCCATGAGCTGTACAGACGTATGGAACCCTCGTTGCGGAGAAGTAGTCGTAATAAGAGTTAATGAAGGTAACTTTGCACCTTGCTTTTGAATCACAAACGTGTAACACAGGAAAAGTAAGTGAATAAGAAGAAGCAGTGAACCTAGTGAACACTGGAACCAGGAAAACGTATAGGTTCAAGAAACCTTTAGGCCAAGTCGCGGTTCATTTTTGTCACGTGTGTTGAGCTTCTATCCACGTGATTAGGTTATTTATAGTCACGCAAGTGCCCCGCAAATTTCTATCTCACCGTCGGTACTTTCAAGTACTCAGTATTCAATGCCTCATCCATTAATTACCGCCTCCTGTCAACTGCTCATGAGCTTCCCGCTATCTCACGAGCTCGATATAGTCCCACGTCCTGTCCTCTTCTCTCGCTTCTTGCCGTTCCGCTACCAAACCAACCATCAAATACGAAGGCTAGCCGACGCGCTCCCAAACCACTTTTTTTAACCTCCATCTGAGAAACGCACAGTGGGTTGCTACAGGAACGCAAATGTTCACGCAATTACATGTCGTCATTCAAATTGTTATATCATTTCGCTCCAGTGAGGCGTCTTCCTCGTGATGTTCAAGCACCAGCCAGCAGGGAAAACAACTACTGTGTCTTTCTTCGACAGAATCGAGTTGAAGTACATGTGATTAGTGATGGAGGAGTTACCATAGACCCGTAGGCAGGTCGTGATGCTCAAGGAGCGTCCCTCCAAACACCGTTCGAAAAGGTCGGATCGTGTTGTTGGATGTCTCCCTGATGCCTCAAGAGGTCACTAGATTTCGTCAACATACTTCGTGGAGGATCTTCCAGTACTGCATTTCTCACACGTTGTTGGGATATATAGTGAATCTCGGTCCGGGTAAGTCCATCTTATATCACTTCCTTGTCGTCCTAAGCATGGCATAGCAGTGAAGATAACAATTCATATAGCAATGGTAACATACAGCAACAGGCAAAGGTAACGTCCTCCCTTAGTTGTTTGTCAATTTATCTAACAAGAACTCCTTCGGAAACAAACTGAATACTTCTGGGAAGTTGCATCCAACCTCGGACCCTACCCGGCAATCATTTAGCCATGCCTTGACAATGGAACTTTCTTTCTGGAGTGCTAGGCGGGTTTGTGACGAATTCACTCCAGACTGCGCTTTCGGGCGCGATCGTGCGACGTCATATCTTCCCTACACGCCACGTTACGTTCGCGCACTCTTGTCGACCTCTCTTCGCATAAAAAGCTTGGTTTCCTACTCCTCACGATCAACAGTCCCTTCTGTATCTATCATTCGTAACCCCGCACCTCAAGCATTACTTAATCAATTCTTCTCTTCGCTAACTCATTTTGCTCCCCTCGTCAAACCCATAAGCTGTTCACCCCTTTCCCTAGTATTACTGTTTCAATGCAATCATGATGTTCCGTCTTCATGGGATATGCTGTTGTTTGGATCGTTCATGCTTTTTCGTCCATTTGTCATTGTCCGCTTCTGGTTGCTCCTTCATTAACTCATTGCGTATCGCAGCGTCTCGATTACTGGGCGCTGCTGATCCAGGGCCATCACGACCCCATGTGGTTAGATCGACGATGATCCTCTGTCCTAGATCTTCCTGATGACAGCGTTAATGTGGCAGCCGCAGCTCCTCGTATCATGTTCCATTGCTGAGTGCAAGCTTCGATCTACTCTAGCCTCACCCCTAGCAGACTTCCAGCCAAACCGTAGCTGAAAATGGTAGGTCATGGGGACTCCCAGGCTTCGTTGTGCAGATAGTCCCTGCCTGGAGCATATAATCGAGGATGGTGCGCCGCTCTCTACTGTGCTGAGCGAGATCCTGGTTGAATGGGGTTCTCGAGCTAACAACTTGAGGCGCAGATATGCAATGAAGCACAAGAAGTACGATGCACGCAGCAGAGTCGCACCATATATGTTGTATGACCTCTGGGCCCTGTCATACCTCTGTAGTGTGAATAATAGTAATCCGCAAAACGTGGAGACGGAACAGTGTCGCAATCTCTTGCAAACCCACGCAGCATTTCGTCAATTTCTCGCATCTCTCAACCTTTCGTCCGCACTCTCCACCCAGTTCAGAAGCAGTTCTGGGTAGTCATGTTGTCCCAGTAACCAATATCACACAATTCAATGTTCTGTCCAACTGATGAGTTGTTTCATGTCATTTCGTACGTTTCTTGTTGGTTGTTTAGCCTGCTTCGCCATCACATGGCTGATTGTAATATCTACTAGGGCGCATCGTGATCGCTCCGCTTTCTAGTCATTGACATTTCTAGCCCAGGGTTATTTCAGGCATCACAACTTCACGCAGTCTGATCCTCGCCGTCTCCAAATCCCATTGCAACATTGTTAGCGTGGTGATTTGTAGCCTCTCCAATTGTATGCCATCTTGATTTCTGGCTGTGCCTTCATCCGTTTGAATATGCTTCGTGCATTATTCACCGCGGCCTCACCTTACCTGCGACTTCTGAGCTGGAGTCCTCACCCTGTCACCGACCAGATCTGTTGATCTCAGACCCATCTGTCACCCCCGCTCAACCTTGGGAAGGTCTGTTTGTTGTCCCCTCTCGATCTCGTCGATGTACTGTCGTTATCGTTGACTACACCGTGAAATTGCCCTGCTCTGGCGAACAGGTCCATATTTCATCGGTAATCAAACTGTTGCAGCGGCTATTCCTTTCTGCATCACACTGGCACTTGAGCGGCGACCATCTTCGCTTGACTTTGTGCCTCGTCGCCACACCCGCGACATCTTGCACATATCTTCTGTTTGCAGGACGGATCATTTCCCCCCTTCACTTTGCATTTCGTCTGTCCTTGACGATTCTGATTATAAGGAACACTCCTATTTTCCAAGTCAGTGATTTCTTCTACTACTATCTTTGAAGCTTGGCATGCATCCATACTCATCATTACTTCTGATGCTTCCATTGTTCCCCGATTGTTTCAGGCTTGGTCATCCCCATACTGTCTGGTTTTTTTGAGCTATATTACCGCCTCGCATCTGAGTCAATTTGAAGCAGTGAGCTCATGATGCTTCGGGTGACGCGACAATTCTCTTGAATCGCTCAGCCGCCTGTATACACAGCTCATAAGAATGCCGTACAGGCAGTATCTGACAATGACCCCTAATGCACTGAATCATATCTGGCAGAATCTTACCGCTATTGTGAAATCAAGTTATTATATGATATTGGGGAAGGCGTGACAATCTTGTCGTCTAGTAAACATAGGCATATAAATTATAATTAAGTATCCGATATCCCGCTCATACTTCTTTGCATCCCATACGCAGATTCCGAACTCGATCTTGATAGGAAAGCCGTCGACGTCATACTCGGAGATCGCAACCGCCGAGTTGGCGTAACGACCTTTAGAAAACTATCCGGGGGGATCCTTTCTGTATGCCATCCTCTAGGAGAGTAGCTGTAGTGCGATTCGGGGGGTGTCACATCTTGTGGATCATGGATTGGAGTCATAGGAGTAAGACATAGGAATGTGGACCATATACGAATACTGCCGTCGTGCCCGCCTACTGGCGAATGCGAAAGGGTCGCCTGCGAGGCTATTGCATGATATACAAGTTAAATCTTGGTCAGGGTCCTTAGGATAGATATGATGAAGAAGATTAGCAGAATCTCGATCCCAAATAAGGATTTCTCCAGCTACACAACATCGTCAGCAGAGGCTGGGAAAAATCAGCGCAAAATCGTACATTTTCCGGCGCAGAGTATGAACTGGTCGTTCTTTCCGCCAAACGTCGATGCAACATATTCAAAGGAGACTGGAGATGAAAATGCGTGACGAAATGTGAGTCTAGCACAATTACGGGAAGCCCGACCCCGGCCCCCGACCAAGTCCATCTTCCAGAGCTGAGGAGGAGACTATAGTTCAGAGCATAAGTGGAAATCATGTCATTTTTCGTCATGAACTACGAACCTGATCCCCAAACGAAAAGAGGAGGTGGGTGTTGTTTCTTGCCAATTTTACGTCGCTTACGTCCTGAAAAAGTGGTACTTGACTTGATGGGTCGCATGTCAGATGTGTTGTCATTGAGATACGAGCAAGTGGTGGCCCACCTTTCACAGAGACGTGTACGTGTATTATACACTGAAATGTTCGTGAGTTGTTATTGATCTTCGTATGGGTGGATTTACTTGCCTATAATGCGCTTTTCCACTCTCGTAGGACGACTGGGATGGAGTCCGTTAGGCGCTTCCCCTATAGGACCGATACCTATTATACGATGACCGTCTGATGTAACGACGATCCGTCGAAGTTGAACACGCCCGCAGTTGTAAGTGTCAAGAACCTTTTCGGATGCTTTGTATTAATTTTGGCTTTGAAAATGTAGTATTTACCTCTCCGTCTTTGTCCTAAGGAATGTCACAATTTATGATCTTGTATGATTTGGACAGGACGTACTAGTTTCACAACTTCACTCCCCTCCACAGATAGGACGGACACTTATGGATCATTATGTTTTGGAAGTGTCATGCAGAGTTCGACATTACTTACTATCTCCAAGAGGCACCCATTGTAAGAACTGGACGATGTGAGGCCGGCGGATTGTTTTCAAGCAAACGCCATCCTGCGATACTGTTTAAGAACGGTGCGGAAATTTCGAATCACAGCTTACTTTTGTCCAAATTTTGATGCCGCGGGGAGACCTAGTCAACACGTGGCCACCACACGTAGACCTATTGATGTAATCAATCATCGTGATGACAAATAACAGCGTCATTAAAATCCGCAGACCAGAGTATTTGCTCTGTAAAGCCTCTCTCATGGTAAAGAACATGGTTATCAGCGGACGGTTCCTTAAGCACATGACGGTCAGGTTCTTCGAATTTTGTTGTGAGACTATTGAGCAAATCTGCACTTACGGCGACCTTGAAGATACATGCTGTTTTATCCCAGCTATGGTCAACGCGCGATGTAAATAAGGATAATTCACAAAAATAAAAGGACGTTTGAATCACCTTGCTGTCGCGAGGTACTTTCCATCCGGAGAAAATTGGAGGTCTCTCACGAGCGCTTGATGAGGCGAGATGTCCTCTGTGCATTCCAAATTCTGCAGCTTCTGAGAGAGAGTAGAGAGACCATAACGTCGAATCACTTTTCCTCTTATGGAAGGGGTGCGGGAAGCAGGGCTTGGATGCAGCATCCAATCGAGAGATTGCGAGCCGTAAGTTCTCGGGTATGACTGCATCGATATAACGGTTCGAACAGCCCTCTTGAAGCGTTCTCGAGCACGAGATCGTCTAGCCTCATCTTGTTCGTCTGCCGTTCCCTCCGAGACAATCGATACCACATCCTCCAGAGAAGAGGGAGATACTATAGAGACGCCGCATGAGGTCGGGGCTGCGCTCTGGACAGGTTCATCATCTGTCGTTCTCTCAGATAATCTGGCAGGAGGGGGTCGCCGAACGTACAAAGGAAGTCCACGGAAACCTGAGTAAAGACGGCGGGTGATCGTCCGTATGGGCGCAGTGATATGTCTGATTGTTTCCAACATGAGGTCCTCTAGCCATATGTGACCTTGATGGTGTATAGATACAAATCGTTCTGATACAATCCAGCATAAGGAAGAAGCCAATCCGATGGACGTAACGGTCTGTCACAATTGGATAAGAACTCGACGTACATAAGAATAAACAATAAACATACTGCGAATATAGTGATCAGGATGGGCGTGACCATATTCTATAGGCCAAAAAATAGTAAGGCACTGTCATGAAAAGTAAGGATTATGACGAACATTACTTATCATGTATGTGACCAATATGAGCCCCACAAAAAAGAACATAACTGCATTGACGAGTAACACAAGAGGTGATCGTCTGATCCATGTCAATACCCACCAGGGTACTCTGTGGTTTGGCGAGCGGCTTGATTTTTCAAGTCATTATAACTCGAGCAAGAGAAAACAATACGAAACGCTCACTGTATGGCCTGCGTCCATGCCAAACCAAGTAGACTGGTCGCTATCGCTGCGACGCTGAAGACTAGCGACGAAAACCAAAATGCATTTACAGATACTGCCAGCTTAGTGTTGGTGTGATCATATGATAGCTGTAAAAGTGTTGCGGTGACACCCGAAAATATCGTACCAAATGTTGCCAGATTAGAAAGATTAGCGGCCGCATATTGTTGTGAAAGCTGAATGGTTGGGACACCTGTATCCACCATTTCAATTGCCAGTGAACACCTGTTATAAAATTGTAATTACCGATATCTATGAACATCGCCAAATTCGATGCTACAACGTCAATATGACTTCCGATTTCCGCTGTAAGTCCGTGCACGTATTGTTGCACAGAAGCAAGCCGAAAATAGCCTACGTGAAAGATTCAGCCCAGTAACTGTGGACGTTGAGTACTTTGTCGTACCTTTATACTCCGTCAGACAGGAAGCCCGATACTGAATTTTGTCAACGTAGTGTCACGGCCAAAAAAGAAGCGCTTACTTCGAGTTCTGCTGCGAAGGCGTGGATGGAACTATTCACCGCATCATCCCTGAACTCAGGGAAATCGTTCAAACTATGCAATAGCATGCGCAGATCTCGCGCAAAACCATCCAATTCCTGGGGAATGGCTTCAGTCGCCAATCCATCTTCCGCTATGAATGCTTGAAATTTGACAGCTTCGGAATGAGCCTTGCCACGTCGATCCACGATGTTTGGATTCACAAGCGTTTCTTTGGACTGACGTGCGATCCTCCGAGGAAATAGATTGGCTGCGTTGTCGCGGAAGATGAACAAAAGTCGGACGAGCCGTTCACGAAGTCTGGATGCAGCGAGTAGCAGTGCTGCCGAGCTGCCCAATTGACGGGCGCCGTTATCAAAATTACGGAGCTGGAAGGACGCGTAAATATAACGATATTTCGCATAAAACTACTGACCTCTTTGTCCAATCTTTCTACGCGCCTTTCGAGGCGGAAGGGGTCAACCATGGTCAGTCAAAAAGCGAGTGGTAGAACGGATAACTCACTTCTCAAAATTCGTGAAGGTCTCTATACCTTCTAAAACGAGTTTTTCTTCCGGGCTAGCCGGATCTTAAAAATGGTTTAAAATGGCGAAAGCCCTCAAAATAGATATTCTCACATTGTTTCTTGTCTGTACTCTGTTGCGGTTTCTCCTCAACTGTCGCAGAGTCGCGAACGACAAGCTCCCTTAGCACTTCGAGAAATTCATGTAGCGTTTCTTTGCGCTTCGAGTCCAAGACAAGCTCAGGATCTATTGTGCGAACAGTAAGCAAGAAAACATGATCTACAGTTTTTAACAGTACCAGGAGGCATAATGAATCCGGAAGAATCTTTGGATCGAGGAGTCTCGTTGAAGAATGACGAATCTAAGTTGGAGTACGTAGTCTTTATAACAGAGATACCTTTAAGGTCCGCATATCCTGAAATGGAATACGGGAATAAACTCCATGCAGCCATGAGGTTGAAAGTTATCCCACAGCGGATGTCCATCATGTCGGGAAAACAAAGTTATAGAACGTTCGCCGAAGGTCCACGAGCAGATACAGCACCGCGGAAGGACCAAAGAAACTGCCGTAAGGGGCCGGATAACACGGCCAGGCGTGAGGCAGTGGTGTTAATGTTTTCCTAGGACAACGGAAACCTATCTTCCCAAATTCTGGTCATTGGAGCCACGACTGGCATATGCCATGAGGTGTGCCGAAGAAGTTCTTGCAAAAATTAACTGTGAAGTAACTTCAGGGACAATGCGGCCGACGGCAAAGCATCACGCCATATGATAAGAACTCAGGAGGGGTGGTGTGGAAAACGATCTATCAGCACTCCGCTTTATTACCCGATTAAACATGATATTCCTAGTCCGAGACCTTGTTCAAAGACTTCAATCTGTTACAAGATATGCAGAGCGATACCCTCATACCTCAGGATAGGATTCACTGGCTGCGGCGCTATCCTTTGACCGATGGCAACTGGGGGGTACCTCTCCTCGTTAATGTGAACTTTCAACGAGTAGTTGATTTATGAAATCGTAATCAGAGGTATCCAAAGTTTCATTTCAAATTCTTACTCAGATAAGCCTCGTCCTTCCGAAGTGTAAACCTTTCAATGTAGCGATGTTGATCAGGCCAGCAACGTTCGTATACGGCCTCGACCAAGGAATTCTCTCGTCGCGTAAACGTCGCTAAGATAGAGTCGTGATAGCCGCGACTTGTCGCGACACATAGTATGACAACAGTATGACAACACACGTCTGAGTGCAGCAACATATTGTCTGTATGACTTGTGGTGCGACCTAGGCCTAACAGTCTTCACAGGGACCGGTGATTACTTGCACCAATGACTGAACGGCTGTATTTCATGGTGCAACGAACGCTTCTCCTGTTCTATGCTGAAAAAAGACTTCTGATAGAGCGCCACGGTGATTTGTGCACGAGGTATCCTCGCTTTGGGAGATAGAAGTCGGTAGAAGTCTCAGGGAGACCTTCTATCGGCGTGACCAGAGAGATAAGGTGCATTAAAGCATTGACGCCTGAGCCTTGCGTTATAAAGTTACTGGATAAACACAAGGCTGCCGCAAGCACCTACCGTGACAAGGTGAGTGGCGGGAACTTGAGAAATTGCCGTACCTTATTTGTTAGTGTGAGAAATATTCCTGAATTGGATGCAACTGGCAAAGTGGTATAAGGCGTTCTAAGGCTTATCTTGGCATGAGGGAGACGATGAGGCAAGAGTGCTAATTTTGTGCGCGACGATTGCCAAGGTACTGCTTGATCATTCTTACATAACGTTATCGGCGCACGTTACCATCATCAAGCGTACGATGAGCGGAAAATGCCCCGGATTTAAATCGTCTCTGTTAGAGGCCGAGGAAACGAAAATATTCTTAGACGAGTCTGCTACACCAACTTGCAGTCAATGTTACATAGGAGCCCATGCACCTCCAATGGTGCTATTCCGGATTTGAAAAAAAATAACTCAACGTTCGACTCCGACGTCTTTACCGTTCACTTCACCCTGAGATCGATAGGATTGCGATTTTGCAAATTGACATTTGAAAACTAGAATCGCTGAGTTCTACGAAGCACATGCATAATCTCATATGAAGTCCAAGTTGTTTTCGGTATAGGAGGTGAAAAGGCACGTCGTATAAGCATCTCACCGCAGCATTAACCACACTGCTTCAATTTACTTCCCCCGGCAAATAGCGATCAGATCCGTCCTGGCCGATCCCAATCCTCGCCTCAAATGTTCGGTGAGCTGAGCCTGTTCCTCACGGCGATCGCGCACTTGGTCATCCAGACGTGAGTAAAGAGTGACGTTGGCTCTATATAATGAACAGGAGGTGTGATCATGATCAGTGACTCCACCCCAAGACAGGGACATGATGTGTTTGAAAAGGCACGCACGTGAGGTTCTCCTTCACGGAGTCAATGATATCTTTAAACTGGTCGACAATTTCTACACGACTGCAGTTAGCACCCATTTGAACAACAAATCAGATGTTGTGTGAACAAGAATTTGACGGAAATTTGATAGGCAGAAAGGGGCAGAAGCAAAAAAAATGCAAAGAAACAGGGAAACAGCCGCGCACCTTCAGAGCCTTGAAGCCACTCTTCCCTTGAGCAGGTAGACCACTTCTCAATGAGGCCCATGTAAGTCTCCACGTCCAGGAACGAATCCATGTTCGCAAACATGCCATCGAGGAAGATTTCCTCCGCGGCACCCGCGCCAGTTTGGCCCGTGGAAGCTGAAGATTGACGAGCCGTATTTTCATCAAGATCAGACTGTAGTTGAGTATGGTCGATGCCGGAGTGGCTAGTGTCGTCAGGACGGCCATCTTCCAATTCGCAGGGAAACTCGTCGATCTTGACCCGTTTGACTCTACGCATATATCCAATCTCGTCAGAGGGTGAGAAACCAGCCTCGTCCTCCTGAGTGCCTTGTATGGTGCGCTTCACCCTGCGCAACACGGGATGCCCACCAACGTTTGTCCTGCGAGCGTCCAGCAGCGCTTCGTCTTCGTCTTCGTTTGCTGTCTCTGGCTCGACGTGTTCATGGATTCTCTCAAGGAGTTGCGCAGGCTGTGACTTGGCTAGGGAAGATTTGTTGGAGCTGAATGTGTGTTCGTCATCGTGCCTGCCATCGTGAATCGACCCGTAGCTAGGGACAGGCGCTGCAATGACACGAGAAGTAGAGATGAGCCCTGAGACACCTGGTGTGGATATATGCGCGTCTTTGAGACCTGAAATGGTCAAATCTCCTCTGTGTGATGCAGATTTTGCCATAGGCGACGTGGGTTGAGCAAAGGATATACCAGGATTGGAAGATGGAACAAAAGGCGAGCCTTTTCCACGGAATGGAGAGCTAGACCTGCCTGGAATGGCCAAGGATTGCATATCAGGGCGATAGATTCCGCTGAAACGCCCAGACGCGCTGGAGAACGACCCGTCTATGGCCGCTGAGTGATCTCCGGAGCCGAGTTTGCCAGTGAGTTTCTTCCCGATAAGCCCGGAAAAGCGAGCCTTTTTTCCTGAGTCTGTTTTTGGTTGCATTGAGTCAAGTTCATCCTGGTTACCGCCAGTACGTTGGGGCTGGCCTAGAGAATTCTGGTTACGGAGCGACATATCAAACGGATGTTCAGTGTCTGCATGGGTAGAAGCACGAGATGCTGAACGAGGAACAAAAGACTGGCGGGCGCTCATGTCTGTTGTGAACTGGAAAAAAAATCTTGATGTTGAAAATGAGAGATTGTTGATGTAACACTCAATGTTATCTTATCAAGTTGCGATTGAGTTGTGATTATCAAGTTTTGGGTTGTTTGGATCGAAAGCTTTTGCCAAACAAACCGCACTTACGCACAAATAATGCCGAGAACGTAACCGATGCTCGCTTCGTCGCCTTGCTACTGTGCATTTAATTCGCTGAGTGGAATATTTAATGATTTTGCCATGTCGCAGTGGAGGCGAGTTCGAGGGAGTAATTACCTGTTATGAAGAGGCTGTATATTCATGTACGGACTCGGGCTCGACCATGATCGATCGTTAATATCAATACAACCACGCTGAAACGACATGGCATTTCAATCAGTCACAGAAGTATTTGGTTTCGTGGCGACCGCGGTGACACGGAAAGGGACAGTCATGATTGCACTGCTAGGTGATTTCTAGAAGGGTCGTTATTGGAATTATATGGTCTCGACCAGAAGATGTTGTGTCTCGAGCATGGTGAATACAACATACGTATGTGTGCTTCACACGAGGCGTGCTCAAATTCAAAGAGAATAAACAACCTCCACTTTCAACCCAACTACCCCTCCCCCTCGTCCATCCCACCCAGGTATTTCAGCGCGGCAAACGGGGCATCTGAGTAGGATCGGTCAAATGATGAATTACAATGGCGTAAAAAGTGCGAAAGATAAATATTGACCTTGGAACAGGGGCTCTGTCCATAGCAATCACCATGTTCCGCTTCACTGTGGATTTGACAGCAGCAAAGAGGCATGCTCCACAGCAAATGTGACCGCAAGGTGTCAGAGTTGCGTTAGTGGGAGGTGAGAAGCAAATGGGACACGTATAAGCGGATAGTAGCTCCGGTGCAGACGATGAGGAAGATGTGGCGTTCAGGGGGAAAGCATGAGGGTCCTGACTAGCTGGTTCGGGTGTGAATGTACCCGTCATCTCTAGGGGAATAGGATCATCGATGACGATTGGGCGCAGTGAAGGCTGAGTTCGACGTGGTGACAATGTGGGGCTGACCAAGACTACGTCGTCTGGAGGAACATTGGTTATTTCGGAGGCTGATTGAGATGTTCCCCTTTGATCCATGATGTCAACTTCAGTTCCTGCATCTGCAGCATCTGAGTAAGCCTGGGATGCTACTGACTCCTGGGTGAGCGGTGGTTGGTCAACCAGTTCCTCGTCCAAGGATGATGATCCTAGCATGAGATCGGGAGCCATGTTCCAACTAGACAGCAGCGAGCTTGATGCGACCTGTGACGAGGTGCTTGCCTCTAAGACATTATTATCTGGGGGATTGGAGAGTAAACTCGGATGTGCTTCATCTTCATGCGGCTGGTGCACGTTGATCTGTTCTTCTCCACCGAAATCAATTCTTCGTCTCTTTCTCCTGTGATGCGAGAGGTCTTCTTCTGCATGATCTGGTAGCAATGTAGTATCTTCGTTTGGTCTTGGCCCGCCACTCTGTGAACGAGACGCCTGTGAGCTACTCCTGGAACTGGTAGCAGAGCGCGGAAGACGGTTTCTGCTAGTAGATGGCGCCGGTAACGGTGTAGACAATGTAGAAGATGTTGTCAGATCGATCGTATCTGAATTTTTGCGTTTTGTCGTCATTGTCGATGATGATAAAGTCGATGAAATCGACGATGATCAGCACTGAGCAAGATGTAATAATAATATGACTAGAGGTATTCGGGGTCCTTATTAATGACACGTCGGTTCGATGCTCTAGCACTTGTTTACAATTACTACTACTATTAACTCCAGCTTGCTCTGCTACTGCAGGGCTCACCGTCATCGATGTCCGGGGAGAATCAACCCTCCATACTAGACCAGCTCGATGCTGTTGTTCCTCTCGCACGTTTCGACGCATTCCCAAAACTTCCTTCAACCTACAAGACCCGCTCAGAATCCCGCGGTTTCTTCACTCTTTTGGTCGCTCTCATCGCAATCCTACTTGTATTAAATGATATTGGAGAGTACATCTGGGGTTGGCCAGATTATGAATTCAGCATAGACTCCCAGGGCCAGTCCCATTTGAATGTGAACGTTGATGTGGTAGTCAATATGCCTTGTCAATGTAAGTCCTTCCACTCCCTTAATCACAGAGCTTCTGCCCCTGAACTAGAACCTTGTCGCAGATCTTAGTGTGGACTTGCGTGATGTAGTTGGCGACCGCTTATTCCTCAGCAATGCGTTCCGTCGGGAGGGTGTACGCTTGATATATCTTCCACAGGGCGAGCATTCATCTAACTCACTTTAACAGACTCATTTCGATATTGGCCAAGCAACAACTCTCAAGTAAGTCATAATTTCTATGAGCGTTTTCACCTCTTACCCTTCAATCGCTACTCAGGGAACATGCCAAGGCTCTTTCTGCTCGCCAGGCAATCTCGCAATCCAGAAAGTCGCGTGGACTCTTCTCTTGGTTCCGCCGCGCTGAATCTGAGTTTCGCCCTACATATAACCACGAGAAGGATGGAAACGCATGTCGTATTTATGGGTCCCTAAAGGTCAAGAAAGTGACTGGTATGTTGACCCTCCATACTTCCCCTTCTCTTATTAATAATATAACCAGCTAATTTACATATTACAACGCTCGGACATGGCTATAATAGTCACATCCATGTGGAACACAATAGTGAGTAGTCGCACTCATGTTCAATGAGTATGGATGCTATAATATTCTCCAGAGATGAACTTGTCCCATGTGATCAGCGAGTTTTCGTTCGGACCATACTTCCCCGATATCTCTCAACCCCTTGACTACTCAGTTGAGATCGCAAAAGACCGTACGTTTTTTCCCTCTCAGTTCGTACTCAGACTCATCGACTAACAGCGTTCATGGTGTACCAATACTTCTTGCATGTGGTTCCAACTACATACATTGCCCCCCGAAGTCGGCCTCTCGAGACAAACCAATACAGCGTTACTCACTACACCCGTAAGCTGGAGCACAATGAAGGAGTCCCCGGTATTTTCTTCAAGTTCGATCTCGACCCAATGGTTATCAGCATCCACCAGCGCACAACCTCGCTGGTACAATTCATAATACGGTAGGGGAATCTTCTTGGTTCATTACTCAAGATTGACATATCCTCGTAGCTGTGTTGGTGTCATTGGTGGTGTTTTCACCTGCGCGCAGTATTTCGTTCGTGTCGCCATTCGCGCAGCGGACGCCGTCTCAGGGGCAGATACCACTCCGGGAATTGTAGCCGCTGAAGCTACTGGTGTGAAGCGAAAATGGGCCGGCGGACAGTTACGTGTACGTTCCACTGCACAAAACTCGACGAATGTCGTCAGACAAGGCCCAGGTTGGGTCGTCGAAGGTTCCTCCTCACCGTACGCATCCTACGCGAACACGCCCGCCTCAGGTGGATTCACTGGCCAAAGTCCATATCCCTATTCACCATATCTATCTGCACCTCCCTTGACTAGCAGTGCGAGTGTCCCACCGACACCAGGAACAGGCGTTGGACTTGGCTTTGGCGGGGCGGCGTTTGGCCCGCCGCCGAGTGGGAGAGGGCATAAGCAGGGGAAGTCAGTTAATATCTCACGAAGTGTTAGCGGAGGACTCAGTTCGCCCTTCGCCGTTCCTTCACCGCTTATGTCCCCGGCTGTGGGCCCACCACCCTCGGGTAAGAAGGATGATTAACGGGATACTTAGTACAGTACTGTCTGCTATTACTGAGAAATCTGGATCGCCCGGAGAGTCAGTTGCCAATAACAGCTCACGTGTGTGAAGAATGAGAGTCAGCAGGCCTAGGTTGTACAATTGCTCACGACCCTTTACATAATAAGCATCATACAACTTGAAGTCAGGCATCTCAGATCAGCTATGGCACCTCAACGCAATGCCGTTCTGCCAACCGCTCTCAAAACACCTGCCGTCCAGAAACTGACTAACAAGCGCGTCATTCTTGCTTCTGCAAGCCCGAGGAGAAAGGAGATACTCCAAACCCTGGTACGAACCCAACCTAGCATTTCTTAAAGTCGACCACTAGATGACATATAGACAGGGCTTAGCACCCGAAATTGTCCCATCGACGTTTGCTGAGGATCTCCCTATCTCTTCCTTCGAGGATATTCACGAATATCCCGTTTCCACTGCGACCCAGAAAGCAGTGGAGGTGTATCAAAGATTACTGGTACGTTCGTTGCTTTCAATTTCACCTATATTTCTACAACTTGTACAAGACAGATGCGCCAGGACGACCCACCAGATCTCGTCATCGGTGGTACGTGCCCTCTGGAAAGCTGCCATCTATGCGACCTAATACTCTATCAGCGGATACCGTCGTCTTCACTCATGCCCTACCATCGACGTCCATTGAGATGGAGACGGGTGTGCGGCAAGAGCTTCTCGAGAAACCATCCTCGAAAGAGGACAACATGCGCATGCTGATGGACCTGAACGGGAGTGTTTGTGAGGTCGTGACGGGCGTTTCACTTGGTATGTGAAAATTCTGATTCTTAGGATTCTTCTGTTCTAATCTCTGATTCAGTATATCCAATCTTGAGCGCTCCTGGATATGAGATCAAGTAGGTTTTTTCTCTTTGAGTATGCCCTATTGACCGAATTGCCGTCACGCACATAGATCTATAGATGAACGGACATTGGTATTCTTCGGGGACAATCCGGACCATCTACTTAAGGCGTATGTCGACAGCGAGGAAGGCCTAGATCGGGCAGGAGGCTTTGCAGTCCAAGTTAGTCTCTCTCGAAGTTGTGCGTAACACGACATTCACGCAGACGACAGGGTCGTGGCAACTTGCTCATTTGCAAGATTGATGGCGACTTTTACAACGTTATGGGTTTTCCTGGGGCGTCATTTTTCAAGCTCCTAGAAATCCTTGTTGAGGAAGACGAAGACTTTCTCGCGATATAAATTCTCGTAAATAGGTAGGATGGTGTACTTCGAGACTCTATAATTGGACAGTAATAGACGACGCGTGGATTTCCCATCTTGATTGCAAGTCTGGAAGCCTCACGAGGAGAACCCATCGAAGGCCATGCGAAGCACATAGCTGGGTGAATCCTTCGTTAATATGAAATGCGCGTGATGACTCGCACTGAAAAACGTTTACATCTAACAAATCCTGCGTCCCTGAAATGCGCATTCACCTTCGATTTGAGTACGCATCTCACATGCGCGAGATTCTGAGTGGATACTTCCTACAAACATAGATGTAAAACTGGTAACAAGTGTAACGAGCGTAGACTCGTGGCCATTTCTTAGACGAAAGCGATTAGAATGTATTCGATGGCATATGTGCTAGATGCCGAGGAGTAGCTTCCCGAGTACTTATGCAGGGCGCCGGGGGGCCGGATCAATCTACGAAGAGGATGCTAGGCGGAATAGACTTTGTTGCTGTTTGATCACGCAGTGGGAAACCTGAAGAGGACATAAGTATGAAACACTCAGTATTGCTAGTGGTCGTCAGCCTAAATGTTGATAATCTTACTACTACATACGTTTCCCTGGAACGGCCCATCATGCATACAAACCACCCCTCACCTCCATACGAAGTCCTTCACCCGTTTCTTGAACCACGCTCTCTCCTCGTGTGTTATATGCTGTCCCCCATGCACATGGAACACCATGAGCGGACGCACACCTTCTAATTCCACATTATCCTCGTCGTTCTTCCCTGGCAAATTATTCTGCTCCGCAGCCCCCTGCCGGCTGGTGATCATCGCCTTCAGTAAAGTCAACGGCACGAAATCGCCGTTGGCTACGAGCTTGAGAGTAGTGACACGGCGCCACAGGGAACAAACATGATCATTGAATGGTGCGCCGAGGAGGTGTAAGATGATCTCTATGCAGGAGGAGTGGCTGTTCGTGATGGTGACTGTATCACCGTCCCACATACGGGCATCGGGTACCCGCCGCGGTTCTTTGCTACCGCACCCGTCCAACTCCAGTGATTTTGATGAGGAAGGTAAGGAAATACTTTGAAGATCATGAACAGAATCGCATTGCTCGATAACGATGGTTTGGCAATCGTCATCAATGGCAGCCAAAGCGTCTATGCTTATGCACAGGATCACTTGCTCTGCCCCTATTTTGACGCCAGCTTTGTTCATGGAGGCCAGACCCGAGTCTGATAATCGCAGGTTGTCGAGGGTGAGGCAAGGTATTCGGCGTGGAACTGCCTCCAACGCTTGACAAAGCGTCACTGCACGTGCGCCATAGATCCGGCCATTGCTACCAGATCCGCATGAAATGGTCATGAACTCAACATGGGTCAAGTTATTCTTCAACCACTGGTGGTCAAGATTGCAAGCTACAATTTTGTCGACACGAAAGATCTTGAGAGCGGGACAGTCAAGTTTCAAACGTGATTTCAAGTCGGTGCAATGATGAATATGTTTCCCATCTGTCAATTGTAAACTCTCGAGCTGGGGCGCATATCCTGTTAGCGTGTCCAAGTGTGGCTGGTGGTGTGCCTCGTAGAAGTTAGCTAGCCTAAGGCTCTTGAGTCGTTGAAAATGCGGTGCAATGTGTTGTAAAATAACACGGATTCCACGTGTGTGACACCACGAGTTGATTATGGTCAAATGGACAGGATAGCTGCCCGATTTCTCCAGCTGTGAGTTTATGCAATGGAGGTCCTGGTCCCCGTGTACGTATACCATCCAAAAGATCCGAGTCCACAGCTCAGGGGCAGAAGACACGATATCTCGCCAACGTTTGCAGACCAATGCCATGGTGTGAGGGAACGGCAGGCCTCCTGCTAGCAGCTGATGCTCCGCTTCAGGAGTTGTCACCATATCATCTTGGACAATGTCTTCCAGAACGGCTTTGAGAATGCCAGACACTGTCTCTGCAGGGAGTGATGAAAAGGAGCACCGTGACATTCTCCTCGCCATTGATTACTAGTGGCTGAAATATTAATGAGATGAGGACTCGTCACTAGAATGATGGACTCACCTCTCCTCAACTGATGGGCAAGACCTATCACTGTAAGGGGCAGAGCAAGAGAAGTTAGGGGTAACACTGGATATTTGATTTTTCAACGTGCCCCAAATAGGTCGCGTGTCGAAGTCGCGCCTTATTTCGTATCTTACTCAATTTTCCTGAGAGGACTATATGGTTTCATACCATTGTTTACAGGTTGCCAGTGGCGTTGCTGCAGAGCGTCGACAACCTATCCATAGACAAGTATGTATGTGTGTAAATTGGACGCCTTCACTGGGCTACTGGTGTGAGCCGTGAGATGTACAAGGCGTCGACTCGTAGTTGCTCATTTTACCTTGGCGCGCTCCTCCGAGTGTGAAGGTTTAAGTCTGAGTGTTTTCTCTTCCGCGTTTTGAGTAAGTGGGAAAAGGACTGCATGACCGTCAACTTTCGGCTCACCTTCAACATTTCTTCAAGGGAGCCACTTGTACTAGGTGCTTCCCCAGCGCCTTGTCGAAAGATATCGGAAGGAGTTCATTTTGTAACTGGGCAAGAGGCGCAAGCTGCGCGTATCGAGTCCCCCGTGGTGCTAGCTGTTCTCAAAGTGCGAGGAGCCGGTCCCAGGAAGATGTATGTATGCCATGTTTATGCTAGTGCAACTAGCGAGAGCACACGCTAGTAAGTTCGAGAACAATACTATATTAAAGATAATCTACCTAGCGACTGATAGGTTAGCATCAGTATGAGTGAGCTGCGAGTAAGAGATATAACATACCTCAGTAAGTTCGAGAACAACACTGAGGTATGCTATGGGACGACGCGAACTAAATACGAGAGACCATGATGTTAGGTAATGATACCGGCGAATGGACGAGCGGATGGTTCGTGTGGTCGAGAAGCAAGAAGGTACAAAGACGGATTGCGTTGCACATGGTGTCGAAGCTGATACTGTCAAGAAGCCTGAAGGTAAATACAAGTCTCAAGGTAAAAGCTGTAAAAGTCGATATACCCTATGCCTTGTCTTCTACAAGCCGTCTATCACTAAAGTGTCAGAACGTTTGCGTGAATCCGCACGGCATAAATCGGTTAATAACTTACCCTTCTTACACACAATTTCTAATTTTCCGACAGCTACTGGCGAAGGTGATAGTCGCAGAAGGAAGGGAGCTGGATTTAGAAGTTGGCGATGAAGTTCTCGCCATGCAGCGCATGCCTAGTCCATGCCTCGTGGTTGAGAACGTCATTCGCCTTGTCCGAACTAGCAATTGTGATATTGTTTACAATGCTCGAATGAAGGACATCCGACCAATGATTGAAGCTTAGATACCACAAGCTTTCTGTAATGCCCTCGTACTTCAAAGAAACAGTTCAAGAAAGTGAGTACTCGCCGCTAGTTTGGGTTGCACACATGCATATTTATTGGCGCAGAGAGCGTAGCTGTGAATGGCCGTGAATGATATGATCAATGTAAAGGTAGAATGCTATGGGAGGAAATTATCGGAGGAGATGGGAGCCGAAGTGAGGAAAATTGGAAGTAAAACAAGCGCAAACAAAAAGCAAGATGGGGCTAGGCGAAGGTGAGATTAAATAACAGATGCGGTATTGCGATGACGGGGAATAATACACAGATTTGGAGCAGAGCAAGGGTCAAGAATATCAACTCGATCGATTGGATAGGTACCAGGATTAACGCCTCCGCATCGTTTTTCCTACTTTGCGCAAAACGGCTGCACAAAGCACGAAAGAGAACATGATCACGTAGGATAGTCGAAACTCGGGTAAAATGCGCAGTTGCACGAGGGGAAAGCTTAGCCCTTCAGAACGTTTAGTCTTTACTTCTGGACGAGGGTGTGCACCAGGATGAGAATAGGGATACAACCATCCCATTGTGCGAGCAATGATTGAGTGCACAAATGATTTCAATCCAAGATGATAACCAAAGAAGACCACGTTGTCCGGAGTAGGGAATGGATCGTGAACAGAAGAATGGTCTGTGGGTTGATCATCGAGCGCTCGTCGAGCTTCTTCAGGACGAAGGTAAACGTGGTTGACAACTTCCTGGGCTGCGACTTGTGCTTCGACAACTTCCAGACGTGCTCGGAAGGCTTCAAGTTGTGTTCGAGTAGATGCGATGGATGCTTCAAGTATCGCAATGACGGTATCATTATCAGAAGGTGCCACAACTTGGTCGGGCGGAAGAGAGACGCCTTCAGCTGACTCGACTGTAGTAACCTCAAGTTCTGCTGCATGAAGAATGCTCACAACCTTCCCTGGATCTAAGTTGGCCTGAGGTAGGTCGTCTACAGGTATGCTGTCCAACGCACTGTCCATCTTGTTGGAGCTTCCGGTAAAGATCGCGGTCACTATTCGCTTCTGAGTATTAGCTCGGCCATTTCCAAGGTCACTGAACTTGCTGAGGTTGTATTCTGCTGCAGACTCGTTTGAGTCGGCATTGATTTCGACCGCAGCTGCCACCCTCGGAGATGTAGATGCCAATGGCAAAGGGGTAGGAGTATTAGCGGGGATCCGCTTGACGGTCTCTCCCAACCCGTAGTCCTCTTCCCAAGCGCGTGCACCTTTTATAGGACCAGGAGACGTTAGGAGGTCCTCGACGGTCGGTTCATCCTCAATCTCCTTGAGCGATGTGTATGGAGGTGGTGGGTTGATTAGACGGATCGTCGAATTTAAGAGGGCAGGAGGAACAGGTGACCCAGGGGACGGAATGTCACTGTCGCTATCGGCATCACTGCCGCTCATGGAGCCTTCGCTCCCACTGACGGCGCCTCTTTCGCGCTCCCAAGTGTCGACGAGACCCTTAACCTGTCCACGTCTCCTAACTCGCATACGTGCAAGGTCTCTGTACCTCTGCGCTGAGGAGTCTGAAACAGAGTTGGAGCGAATCAAGGTTACGGCTGGGGATGGCGGAAGGTCTCCATCGGTTCCTATGGAGGCAGATGGCGGGAGGATTAGATCCACCGATGAAGTGGAAAAATTGTACAGATCACAGTTGAAAGGCGAATTCGAGCTGCGTATGGGTCGTGTATGAACACCCTTTGAGTGTGCAGATATGTCTTTAGAATGGTATGAGTCCACCCATATGCGACCGCGGAGAACATCTGCGCGCAAGGCGCGGGAAGCTTCGAGCAGATAAAGTCGTTGACCAGGTGTCAGAGACAGGCTATAAACACAAGATAATTGTCAGATGGTCTTTTGCATTGGTATAACACTAAATGACGTGAACATACAACTTACCTAGCGAGGTCAGCGTCAGTTAATCTCAAAAAATTCCTACCGGTAATAGTTTGTTCTTTGATCATACAAAGAAGTTGTCCCTGGTCTTCGGTACTCAACTCGCTGCCTGCCCGGAGTGAAGTGGCAAGATGTGAAACGAGGTCGTCAGTAGACCAGTGCTTGGGATTGCGAGGCAGATTATTGTCCTCTGTAACAGTATTGTTATTAAGAGCAGACACACTGGCGGAGGGTGGTAGCGTGCCTGCACGCTTCAGTCTGCGAGAAGGTGTTGCGTCATCACTGAGAGAGAAAGATGCACGTGTTGGAGGGATAGAATGAAAGGAAGGGGGGACAGGCAACGGAGAAGGTCGAGGAATTTCATTGACGCTCGCACCTTCAGCGGACGAAAGGGAAAACGCGTGACAATGCCTTGGGCGAGTTGGCGATGGGGGAACATAATGGTGTTTGACTGAGGGTGATGAGTGCGGCGATAAGTTCGAACGTGAAAGAACAGCAGAGGACGTCGTCTTGATTGCATACGGATGTGCATTTGATAAGACTGTAGGGTGCTTCTTGCTCGGCATTGCCACTGTCGGCAGACTAGAAGACGTAGTCGTGTTCGTCATCGTGGACGACGGCGACGACGACGGTGTCTGAACAAATTCCCTACAAACAAACGTGAGAAGTCTTCAAATTCATTCAATGACTTACTAAAGTCACTACTACCGTAAAAATTACTACTGCCATTAATTCCTTCAGCCACTTTGTCGAGAGAGAGCCCATACGACGGAGTTGCAAGGTTGAAAACGTTGAAGCTTTGAAGGACGACAACTGATACTAGCTATCCAACACGACCCCTGTAACATATGTTCAAATATGATCGATCGTCTTCAGTGTTCACATCCTCCCGGCATCAATTTCAATTGTCTTATCAATTGAGCTATGGCCTTGGCTACAAACGACATGTAATGTTGCGCTACTTCAAGTTCTTTTTTTGCAAGGCTCACTATAGCACGTTCTGTAACCTCCACAAGACCAATAATACTGGTGCCAATGCATCAAAGGCACCTCTCCATAACTCTCCTTTCTCCGTCAAGCTGAAGTCCGCCCCAAAATGTGTTCACCAATCTTAAGCTTCATCAGGTACGAGTCCAATTGTCAGGCCATTGTCCAGTCTGTGTGATGCCATGAACTCATCGTTGAACCTCTTTGCTGGCCGGGCTGCGTTCATCCTTACTTCGTGTACTGTTGTCTTCAATACCGTCCCTCTGGGTGCTAGTTGATTGTGTTAGCTGACGCTCTCCTCAGTTCCATGTTGTTCCCAGCGCTTATATTCGCAATTCCCCCTCTCAACCTACCTTCCATGACCCTGCAATGAGTGTCTTGGTGGTCATTGGTCATGTTTGTGCGCACTTCACCTCGCTCGCTCGCAAGTCCATAACATTATTGTTCTTCGCGTTGCTGATGTACACAGGCGTTGTTCACTCCGTGCTTGCCGCAGCTGTCTCGAGCACCGTCATTCCTGCGTCCGCAACAACGCCGTATTTACCGTGTACACTATCTACTGCGAATATGAACTCCTCATCCCAGATGCCCCCGAGCTCATGCAGACTTTCATTGCTGCAGAGTCTGACGCGACGTGCAAGCGTAACGCATCTGTGTTCCTTGCCGCTCACGCATTGCACGATGCCTAAAGTTATGGGATGGTTGATGAGCGTGTATGATCAGCTGACGAGTCTAGATGAGCTCTTGCAGATGAGCATCATAGAAGTCACCAGGTTGAATTGTAAGAATGACACGACGCACTGAGTAAGTCCTTTCATTTAAGCCATTTTGTTTATCCTCATTTTTGTCGTCTTGCAGCCCCGATAAGTCAGATGCATGTTTAAATTGTTGATTTCATCGTCACCTGCAGTAAAGTATGAAGCTGCTACGACGCTCACTACACTCACGCAAACCCCGCTGCTGTGAAAGGTATGTTTACGATCAGGTCCTGTACGCATATCTGCTCACCTTCGTAATTAGCAGCTGCCTCGTGCTTTATTAATCTGGTCATCAAAGAATCCGACAACGTTAAGCTCGCTGTCCTGAATCGCCTGGATACCCTACGCTCCAAGCATGGTTACATTCTGGATGGACTGACAATGGACCTCTTGCAGGTCTTGTCGAGGTATTGATCAATCACTAGCTGAAAATAGTACTGAATCCTATCGTATCAGCGTCTGGGCGAGTATGTCGAAGGTCTGTCAGGTATTCAAACCACACATTCCGGGACATCCGCAAAGTGCTTGGCGAGATCCCTATTTTTGCAAGTGAGCAGCGCTTACTGGACCGTGGACGAGGCTGACGGAGAGGAGGACAATAAAGGTCGAGGGAAGGGGGCGGCCAAAGGTACTTGCTGACGGGACATATGCGACGGAGACGGCGTACACCAGTACCAACTCGGCGAGATTAGCCCAGGCTGCGTTCAAGCTGCCATCAAGAGGTGCGTGGTGTGCACATTTATGTCGTTCGGAACTAAGCTTCTTAGAAAGCATGAGGACAGTAAAGGTGGAGATCAAGAGATCAGCTGGTGAGTTATGCCTCGCGGCAATCTTCCCCCTTTTTCCTCTTGTGTGCTGCAAGGCCGCTATTTTGAATGCAGTTGGTCATCATTTACCAAGTATAATGCAGGGCCCCTGCCAGGCATACTTCCCATGTCTTGATGTCCTCTATCAATGCACAACTTTTATAACTCCGAGCTTAACGAGAACATCTGGGCGCAAGATGGACTTCGAATTCCGACACTTTGGAGACTACTGCTTGGACATGTGAATTGTGCAAAACTTGTTTCACATTCCCCATTCTTCTCCCGTGTAGCTTCGCAGTCTCGGCCTCCGATTCCTTACCAAAGCTTTTTCATGGTGTGGCTGTAAAAGACTGCGTAACAGCACGTGCCACTTGACCCCATTGAAGGCGCATACCAACAAGTCAATGATATCAAAACTTTATCTCCGTGACATGTGGAAGGTGCCAGGGACTATGATAGAACATGATGGTCTAATCCCGCCGACTTCAATGCCCACCTGTTGAAAGCTTGAACCGGACCTGATGACTTCGGATTTCCTCACCATACGAAGTGGAAGCCCAATGGTCCATGTGCCCTTACTACAGACACAGGAACGCCAGTCTAGGCCATATGCCAGCATACGCGATCTGTTGGATCATGACAGCAAGTTTGGTTGCTATGCTTTGGTCTTTTGTTTATTACTTTCGCCTTGGCCTTGGCCTTGATTGCTATGCCAATACGTCGGTCCTGTCTCTGATGGAAGACTACTCAGGCAACGGAGCACGAGGCGCATCGAGATCGAATAACGCAAGGACGAGAGTGTGATAAGAACAACCCCCATCTCGCACTTACAGATGCGGGTCGTACCTGACTGTCCAGACTCCAGAGGTGTCCGCGGCTGTACGTTGGACCAAATGCAATGCGGACAGTCGGAAAGCAGAAACTGTTTATGAACTACACCATTCGCTCAATTTTTTCGCAGCCGCACCTCGAGGTGGTCGGTTATGTTAACGATGTCTCATAGATATTCTCGTCCTCTACACCCCCTTGTCATTCGCTTGACATGCAGTATTGTTCGTCAGAATATCAGTCAAACCGGAAGCGAAGTCTACAAGAAGACATGACATTGAAACTTCTATCAGTATTCCGCAGCTGTAAATTATATAGCAAGGTATGATGCACGCAGGGTATCTCGATCAGGAACCCCAGTTTACCTTATTACCCGAACTCCGTGCATGTGCATGGTGATGGTCCAAGGACTAATCAGAGTCTAAAGTGAACCAGTCATGAAATAGAGATTAATAGTCGCTCAAGATGTCAACAAGGAAAACACACCCTATGGCTATCATGAGAACGAACCCAACGGTAGCGACGACCTAGACGTGCGTTACCGAGTAAGCATGCGTGTTGAGTTGTAAGGTATACCACGTACTAGGGTGGCGACAATACTGGCGGGCACACCATTCTTCAAGAAGTCCATATTAGTGAGATAAAGGCGTCCAAGCTCATCCTCTTGAGCAGCGCTGATCATTCAGAAAGCGTCAGGTTCGACTCGTAGTGGTTGTGTGACGGACATACGCAGTTTGATTAGGAAACCCAGAAACAGGCATACCCATTCCAACAGAGCAAAGAAGACCAGTCATAAAAATGAGCAGATTTGCATGGTCACCGGGTAAGCTTTCTCCGACCTCTTTCGCGATGGGAACCAGTAGCACGCTTGCAATCGTATGACTGATAAATGTTGATACGATCTGAAAGAAGTTTGAGCAAACTGCAAACACCACAACAAGTGACCACAAACCAAAACGACTGGGGAGAGGACAAGAACGACAGTGTACAAGGAGAGACCCTCGAGCAGGCGATGGATCATCCTATCCATAGTCACCATCAAACCACTAGAAGTAACACCTTTGCCAAGGGCAATTCCGCCCATTGCGAGGAAAACAATTGTCCAAGCGAATTGCTCAAAGTCGTCCTTGAGAACACGTGAGTTAGTATCAATGTCACCGATATATTCAGCACACACCTTTTTCAGCACACCAGTGGCAAAAAAGGCGACGATCGGGATGATAGCAATAACACCCATATCTCCCACAAGATCCTCGATCTTGTGCTCAAAACACCAGAGAGTAATCGTGAATAAGCAGACGAACGTAACCCAATACTGCTTGAGGGTGAAGGATTCCCTTGTTGGGCGGATAGTCCGTATTTCAATCTCTCCTTCCCCGTCAGGCGAACGGGCAGGGCGGTACATCACAAGCAATAGCAGCCAGATGAGCAAGATAGAGATTATGGACACCGGAAGTGCCACAGCAAACCAACTCGCCCAATCGAGTTTAGGATCCATCGCCGCGAGGGCAATCAGATTCTGTGGAGACGATATTGGGGAGCTCTGGCCACCTATGTTAGCGGCCAAGGCGATAGCGAGCTGTAGGGTTCATGAGTGGTTGCTCCCGCACATGGTAAATAACAAACTATTAGTGCTGGCGCAAAAGCCGAACCAGGGGGCAGCGTTCTCAGGATCGGCTGAAGACAGTAAAAATCAGATAATTGTTGCTGCGGACATAGGACGCATATCATTTACTCGGATGAGAGTGAAGCACAATGTTGGAGCTGCAACATTACTGAAACACGTTAGCGACACGTGAGTGGCGGGAATAAACGTGGCCTACCTGATCCACATACTCGCAAAACAGGAAACACCCATGAAGGCAAGAAGCACGGAACTAGGTTTTGAACCCGCCAAGCTCAGGACTCTCGTAATTAAAATCCGATCTATGTTGGTTTTGCTCAAAGCCGATGAAATTGTGAATCCTCCGATCAGAAGCATGATTGTGGGCGAGAACATAACAGAGAATATATACCTGGATCGTGTACTCAGTATCTCCGAGAGGGTAATTTCAGACAACTTACTTTGTTGCATCAGGCGTAGACAAGGCTGTGTCATTGTCATCGCGTATAACCCGTAAGCATACCAACAGGAGGGGGACGCAAAGCGATGTCACGAACAACGGTATCGCCTAAATACGAAGGTAAGTAAGAAATGGAAGCTGGGGCACATTTCGCACCTCTGTTGCCCACAATATAGTGCTGAATGCAAGTATGGCAAAACACTTATTGGCCTCTTCACCAACAACGATGTCCATCTTCAGTAAGGCGATGAACACAACTAGAGCAACAGTGAGTGACACCCTCTTCTTTGTCAACTTCAGACTTCCGAGAGGAGTCGGGACATTGATAAGGCTGCTTTCTTCCTGTTGCACCAGCGTAGCGCCCATGAGAGCACCTAATCCATTCATAGTACCGTGTCGTTGTTGCCCGATCATCTGACGCCAGACTGTATTCCGCTCCCATGCAATGTGTTCGCGCTGGTATAGTTTCAGCTGCTGCTGTGCTGTTGACTTGTCTCCATTTGTCACGCATTTGGTATAGAGCTCGGTGAGTCGGGAGATGGCATCTGACATTCTGGCTTTCGACTCTTCTGTAAAGGGTGCAGAGGTCTCTACAACTTCGTGCATGTAACGGTCTTTGAGCTGAAGGAAATGATAAGCTATGAATGAACGAGGTACGACAAAATTCTAGATACTTCGCCATACACGACTTTGTCATACCTGAAGAAACCCCTTCAACAAATATTGCGCGAACCAGATAGAACCAACTCACTTTTTCAGAATCTTGCCAAAGCCAGAGTAATTGACTTCCACATAAGATCTCAGTGAGGATAAAGTGATGTAAAGGTTGGTAATTTTTCGCTTGAAGAGTAGCCGGGTATCCAAGGCATAGCTGCCCTTTGCGGTCCAGATGGTATCTCCAGTAGATGTTGTGTTATCCTTCACAGTCCTCAGCCGGCTACCCAGGCTACGAGCTCTCCCTGTCGGCGACATGCTACTGCTTGCATGACGCGAACCAGATACAACCCGTGAGGCCGACCGTGGGCGCGGGGCAACGGATAAGACACTTGCATCTAGATCTCCCGCCTCGCTAGAAGAGACGCTAAAGCGGCGATTTGTGGATTCCTCGCGAATAGAACCTGCTCAACGAGCGTTAGCTGGACATGACAAGGTATTGCAAGGCAGACCTGTTGCAAAACGCGTTCCATAACCGACGGAGGTAGATTTGTGGCGCCTGCGTCGGGACCTTTTGCCGTAGTCTTCAGATCGGGATAACATGTTGTATTCATCTTCCTCATCTTCTTCTTCGTCTTCTTCATCTTCATCTATATAGTCGAGCCCTGCCTCAAGCCCAGCCTCGTCTTGCTGCGTGATAGATTGCTCCAACACCGCGAGTTCATTCAGCAGCTCTTGTTCCTGCGCTTCGTAAAACCTCACAATCTTCTGCAGCTCTTTGTCGAGTAGTGGCTTAAAGAGGCTGTCTGCGCCAGGCGTATTACTGTGGTCGACAAGGGTTGTTTGTTCATTGGCCTCCAAGTCACTATAAGACGGTTCTATACCATCTGGCCGTTGCTGTCGCTTCTCCAGCTGATAAATGTACCGCTTGAGCACATCATAGCTTCAAGATACATTAAGAACATGTGTATTTGAATAAGACGGATCAAACGTACGCGATGTATTCCTCCCACCAATCTGCGACAGCATTGAACTTTAATGCCGAGCTGGCAGAGCCTCACCAAATTGTTGTTTTACAATTCGAGAATGGTGCACACCTGAATTTCATTGCAAATGCCTGAAGAGCCACACCACTCAACGTCGAGGGTGCGAGTGACCTAAGCGGAATTTCTTCTGGCTCCGTTGATATAAATCCCACACTGGCCCAAAGCCCAGTGTCCAGACACTATGGCTAGAACTTAGATAGCCGCTAAAATAGACAGCCGCTAAAGGGGAGTCTAGTTGAAGCTAGGTGCAGCAGTACTAGTGCTGTGTTGATGCCTTCGTTGATGAGTGCAGCTAGATACATGCTTGCCAAAAATAGCAACACTGTCGTGTGAGCGGGAATTCCCGGCCTGTTCGTTCAACAGCGCAATGGACGCTCAAATGTAAACGTGCATCGCGCATTCCATGTGTATGCTAAGCCCACGCGTTGAACACATACAGGCTCGGCATCTACATCATCCAGACGCGCACGGCGCCAAATTCCAATCTCACCAAGTGTTAGCGCGTTTGGATTCTTCGCAGTACTGAGCTCCTGAGGACCCGAATGTGGAGCCAGGTGGTGTTCAAACTTTGCCCCGATGCCCTCATCCCGATTCCCGAAATAATATATGCGTGCTTCTTCGGGTGACGGTACAGAGGTGGCAAAACACTCGTCACCGTGCTTCGAAGGCCCAACTTGTCAATGTCGGTCCGAGAGTTAAGGAGGAGCCGAAACTATCGCATTTGCATTGTACCCTCGAAGACTGAGATCAAATTGACGCATTCAGACAATAGATTTCCTGGTCTGTGCCTCGCTTCATCATATACCTAAGTAACCTAACTGCCTTCGGCTTTATCTTACGCGATACTTTCGGTCAATGTCCACTGTCTCCTTTGAGATTGGACCCATGTTCCTCTGCTCACTCGGTGATCAATTGATAATGATTGCTATATTGCAGACTAGACGATGAGCATCTTGCGCCCTCAGGTAGTCATACCGGCAACTTCCGTCCAGATGCCGATTCTTTTTACGTTGGTAAAGCTGTTAAAAATGTTTCATGGCCGCATGTAAACTGGGCAGCTATACGTACCCAAGCTACAGCTGATCATTTCTCCGGTGCTGCGATTCAGTAGCACCGCAACTTAGCTTCAAATATGAATGGAGAGCCGAGGCACGTGAAATCTCCTATTATGTCTCTCCCGTCTTAGATATAGTTTGGTGGGCGTTTCTAACTACGCAAAACAGGTGCTATCGATATCATATCTCTCATAGCAGAGCCGACACCTATCGCGCGTCTAGCATTTGATCTCGAGGTACGTCTACTCCATTTTCTCTGCACCGCATGATCGAATTATAGATCTTCGAGGATATAACCGACGTGACTAATACAGAGGCGCAGATCTACAATCGTTCGTCTTTCCATGGTCCGTGAGTGCGCAGGCGCGGGCGGTGCATCTCGAAGCATGTGATCAAACTTCCTGAACATATTGCAATCAGGGACCTGGCCAGTTCTCCCTGACTCCCTGAGCCAAGCCAATGAAGCAAGACATCTTAGTCGTGTTTCACGCATGTTCAACAGTTCTAAGTTGGGTGTGCCATATTTTTATCAATCAGCCATCGAACGTATTGTTCAGCTCTAAATAGTCTTCTCAGGCGATCCACTTCAGGCTACAGAACTGCCTGACTGTTGTCGCACCGCAGTAGCAGGTCCCTGACACAACGTCAAACTTGGCCTTCCTAATCCACGCTTTTGAAATGGCACCTGCGCATGATCCCGGTGTCTATGTCTCCTCTTTTGCTTCCTCCTGTGAACACAGTTTCCCCACTAAGACCCCTGTTCTCCCGCTTCGGCCGCCACATACCAGGATGCGTTCCATTAGAATTCCAAATTGCAACCATGTCATTTGCCTGGGCAACCAGTAGTCCGGTATCAGTCCCGCTGGACTCAGGCCCCCACACGAGTCTTGTCGGACAATGTCAATTTGACAGCCGCGAAAAGCCCGGCTGCTTACGCGGCTTACATTTCATCAGCCATGCGGTCACTCAAGAATCTCGTGTTGTTCCTTCGATACCATCCAGTCTCCTTATTTTGGATGTAAATACACATGATCCAGCAAGCAAGTGATCGTGGAGAACGAGAAGATTAAGATAGATTAAGATGTGTCATCCAGGTCGACCCCGTGAATCTGTCATGTCTATTTCATTGCGTTCGATGTCCCAATAGGGTTTCTTCTTCAACATCCAGCATCTTCACAGATGTTATGTTCCGACATCAGAATGTTCAGCCCCCCGAGACTCCACGTTGAAATCGGGCGTGAACCTAGGAGTTATGTAAATCTTTGTTTGCTCGAACTGAAGCAAGCTGAAGAGTGGTTCAAGACCGCGCATGCTATCAAAGTAAAATTATTATACGTGACCCTGGTATATTACAACTAAATCAATGCAGCTTGAATCCATGCGACGATAGCAAACATGACAGTATAAAATCAAATACGGAAGATGATTAAGGCCGACAGTGCGGACGAACGTGAATATGTACGACCATGAGGGAAAGAAAACTATGAATGAATCGATATCAAACTCACTACCACGGACGATGTGGCCCTCGTGCTGACGAATCAGATTCAGCCTCGTCATCATCGCAAGAATGGCGACAGGCGGATAGCCGAGGGTCAACCCCAACAGCTGACTTGCGGCTGTACCTCTGCGCATCAGGAGGCGATGGCAGCCGCGATGTGTCATAGCCTGGGTGCGCGCGCTGTTTCCCGGGTGACAACTGGTCAACATGTCTCGATTTATACGACGAGACTTCGGCAGAACGTGGTGTTGTAGGCGATACAGGAGATGCGCCATCAACGGAGCTTCCATCGTGAGATGAATGATAGCTTTGGCTGAGCTCCGGCGAATGTGGCGTTCGATAAGTTTCCGCGCAGAAGGGCCCCTCCAAGGAGGAACGATGGGTGCCTGATGATCCGCGTTTCGGCCATGAACTTGGCGGATAGGATTGTGGTAGTCTGATAAAAAAAGGGTCATTATTATTGTGAGTCATGCAGGTACGAAAAATAATTACCGCTGATGTGATGTAGACGCTGATCTTTGCCTTGGCCACTGAGTGACCTCGTGTCTGGCATCCGCGGCATACTCGTCATCCATCTTCAAACGTTCCAGCACAGCTGCAGAGTCGTGCGTAGAAATTCCTCGCAAGTCTTCGAGCGCAGAGATGGGAGGCAATGCATATGATGTAGTGTTAATATGCCTTGGAGGGGCCAAAGGTTGGATCGGAGGCAGCACAATTTGGTCTCCGGGGAACTTGCCATTTCGATTATCATAATGCATATCCTGTAGAGAAATTGAAGGAATGTCTAGGGAAACCGAGTCACTGGTTGCAATCGAAGGTTTGCGAGAAGGTGGAGCAGGGTAAGGGGAATATCGCGACCGCGCTGAGCGCTCGCGCATGATCGGAGATGCAGAAGAAGAGATATGCAGGGGCGGACTTGTGGGTTGCGGATGGGAGTAAGATGGCGGGTCTCTGTACATCATCGATGGAAGGGAAGCTGGTTGTCCTTGGGGCAGATAATGCGCTGATGGAATGGCATGAACACTTGGCCCTGCAGCGGGGATGGCCCATGATGATTGCGAATCGCGAGGAACAGGTGGCGCAGGTGCGACCACTTGGTTGTTCCGGCGTGATCGTCTCCGGCCGGATGCAGTGGATACTACTTGACCATAACCTGGTTGGTCTGGGGAGAGGCATGTGCTTGGGAATGTGGGCCTATTAAAAAATAAGTCAGCTATCCTAGGGTAGCAGTGCAAAAAAATGTACCCGAAAAGAGGTACCAGATCTTCACGAATTGGCCAACCCACTCTGGAATCGAAATCAATAGCTGCTCGTAGCTGCAAAGGTCGCGAACTCACCGTCGTGAAAGGCGGAGGGCAACCTAATATGGAGTGAGCGGTGCTGTATATAGGAAACGGAAATGCGCACCTCGTAAGGCATCCATGTTCCTTGAATTTTTAAATATCCTCCCCGTACACGGCGGATAACGGGGGCTAAGTCAGGCTGTGAATCGATCATTTTTACAATGTCGGCTTGGATGGATGTGAGACACAAGCTGGACGCGAAGTAGGATGGTGTGCTCACCCTTTGAATTGCCAAGCGCTGAGATGGGTGAATAATTGAATTACGATGCGAGTGTGAATGTCTCACCTTTCCAAATGCCCGTCCAGAGAATGTAACCATCATCAATGTCCATCATAATCCATTGACCGTTTAGCGGGTATTCATATACAGGACTGAGGAGATGGATGAGTGGGTCGCTGTGTGAGGCCAGGTGGAAGGAGAGCTCACATGTAACCTCTTGGGTCATTACTTGTGATATAGCGACCTTTGCTGACTTGGTGGTTTGGACTTGCGTACGGACGAAATCGGGGACCTTGTTGAGGCATTGAAGGAGGAGATGCCATGAGGAAGTAAAATAAAAAATGGAAGAGTAGGGAGTTGTTATAAGTTATGTCTGCGGATGATGATGAGTCAGAATTGAATTGATGGAAGTGATGATAATAATTGGGATTCCGGCCACGTCGTTAGTATCTAAGTAAATGGCATCGACGCTAGTAGTTGACATATATACCTAGATAGCATTACATGAATGCCGTATATAGGCCTGTTACATGCGTTGACCGGCCCAAGCAATCGCGCGAGGCACGCTTCCCCGACGGCAACCCTCGGCACCGGCAAGTTCAAAAAAAAACGATCATGACCAAATTTAGAATCAGAACCCTTCGCATCTTCGAGAAAGAATTCTTCTAATAAACACCTTTGCAATTGCTACATGTACATATTATGTGGCTGGCTGGTTGGCTGGCTGGCAATGACATTTCCTGTGACACGCTTCCGTGGGTCAACCGTCGCCTATCACGAGGAGACGGCACTAATAATCTGTCACACACTCTGCTTGTCAACTAAACGGCCGCATCAATCGTGTTATGGAGGGAGTAAGTGCTGCCGGAAGGCACATTTGACGAAAAGACAACCGAACAAGGTTTGTACACTCTTCCGGCAGAAGCGTTCACCCATGATTTTCATGGAGACACTGCGGACAAATAACCCCAATTTAGGATGCAATGAGCGTCGAGGCCTCTCCATGCGATACTCGCGTCATGTTTGACCAGTGACTCACATGGACTCTCAACCAGGCCGCCATCAGAATCCCACTCGCTCGCTCCCTTCGAGACACCTTTTTCTATTTATTTTTACATAAAATGAGCCCACCCTCGGAAACGTACTACATAATCCCCGACTATTCCTATTTGAATATAATTCTTGCTGACAAATGATTTTAAATGGACCTGAATCAATGAACTCTCCCTCGGTCGAGGTTACTCCTCATCTTGTTATGAGAGCAATATATCCTTATTTGGAAGCGAGCTTCGATCAGCTCATGGGTGCCTCAGAAGGGCGAAGCGTCGATCACAAATTGGTAAACCTCGATTGCCTCGATACCTTCCGGATTCTTCCTCATTAGTATTTTTTGATCCAGCGAAACCAGGTGAAACCCCGGAACAACGACCCGGCATCCTGCCATTTGCCCTTCGGTACCGAAAACACACGCAAAAATAAATCTGACATTATGAGGCACCATCGCACGAATCTACTCCTCATACGGACTCTTTTTCACGTCGACTACCATCACCTCGTCATCAAACACAGGTCCATTTACATTGCCACCTTTACCTTATATATGCATATGCATTCTAACAAGGTCCACCGCCGTGTCCATATCCCTTGGCAGCAAAATTCCACAGTGCCCGCCGGGTCTCGTCTCCACCACCTTTGCTGGTAGTATAGATCACGTTGCTGAACTTGAATCCGTTGAACTGGCTCGCAGCGCATATAGTGTATGCGCCCATGTTGTCGAACCCAAGCCAGTCTCCAATTTGAAGCGCGCTTGGCAATTCAACTGCCTTGCACACGCAGTCAATAGAGTCACACGTCGGCCCCCATACGCTGCAGAGTGACAAAGCCTCCGAGGGAGAGATGTGGAATGACCCGTTAAGGGAAAGAACGTAGGGGTTCACGGTCTGGTGATCAAACATGATGCAGTTGAACGCCCCGTACACGCCATCATTGATGTAGTCTGCCCCACCAGTGTAAGTTTAGTCACAGTATGAGAATGCCATACACATACACATGACACTTGGTTCATCCGAACTTGGCTTCGCATTCAAGGGCTCTAGAGAACTCTCTATCATTGGCGCCCTGCGTGCGATGATGTTCGCAGCAAGACTGAACGCTCTGGATACATAGAAACGGCCAGGCTCGGCAATTAGCCTGATACCTTTACGGTCAGGAAAGTATTGATTAATGGCGTCGGTCAAAACAGATGCAGCGGCTTCAAATCGTGCATCTTCAAAGCCACCGCCGACATCTAGCAGGCTGAATTGATAGCCAGCTTGAGACCCCATGATGAAAACGTCCCGGGCGCGCCTAATGGCATCCCCGTAGGTGGTTGGGTCATAGCAGCCACTTCCAACGTGGAAACTGACCCCAATCACGTCTAGCCCGAGTTCCTTAGCCTTCGACAAGAGGCCGGGAACAGCCTCAAGGGGTGCTCCAAATTTGATACCGAACCGACAGATACTTTTGGAATCATCCGCGAGAATACGAACGATAAGTTTGGCACCCGGATGGGCGCGCGCAATTTTGTACAATTCATCTTCATTGTCGAACGTCATAGTGTTGACACCGGCTCTTGCAGCGCTCCGCACGAAAGACGTGGCTTTACAAGGGTTGGCAAAGATGATCCTCGATGGATCGACACCGCCAATGCTGAGGACCTGGGAGATTTCCCCGTTGGATGCGCAGTCAAAGCCAGCCCCTAAAGCAGCGAGAAGCCTTATAACGTATGGATCCGGGTTACACTTGACCGCTAAGGACTGGGTCAGAAGTTACAGGAATCATCCCAGGCGAGTTACAGACCGTAATGTGGGACAATCTCTGGGAGATTCTTCACCCATCGCTCATGTTGGCGATAGACTTGGCTGAGATCAGCCACGAAAAAGGCTCTTTCTGCATCAACCTCGTTCGCCCCAGCCCGCATTGCGGCATCTATGATGCCTTTGCGGAGATGGATTTCCGGGTGTCCCCTAAACAGCGGGGGCAGAGAAGAAAATATTTTGTCATCATCTAGCCGGTTCTCTCCTGCGGTGTCATTGGTTGCTACGTCAATCAATGGTGACAGATCCTGAACCACGGGGTCGAAAGAGGCGTCTAAATTTCCAGGGAAATTTTGGAAGTTGCGTGAAATGAAGTGGTCGAGTGGGTTCAAAGCAGAAAGAATTTCAACCTGAGCCATCGGGAGATGGTCCGCGGATGATAGAACTAGGTGATCGGACTTGTCAATAACGGAGTTTTGAGCGCAGCCGGTGTGGATGGCTGGAGTTCTTTTCAAAACCTCGAATTACCGAACCAGAACCGCTGGTCTCAGAGGAACCACGGGCTAGTACGGCAGTAAAGGGTCTCTTCAGTAAGTGATGGGTTCCTCGCTCCCTGTCCAGCGAGGAAAAGGCTTGAAGGGTAAGGTAATAATAAAAAAGTCAATCGAAAAGGAAACTGGGACGAGAGTGGAAAAAATGAGGTAGGCGAAGGAAGGAAGAGGGTCCTGTCAAGGAGGTTCGCCTGAACCGAGGTTTAAAATCAAAACGCCACCACAGCATGGAGCTTTTAGCTTACCACGAACGGACGACCACCTGGCAATGCGGTGGAGAGTTAGTATTGGATGTTATATTAGGATACAATAGAAAAATGAAGGACGTACTCGAGGGTCAAGAGGCGGAGATCACTATTCCTTTCCTGATCAGTAATGATGATACCGAGAGTCTCTGGAGTCGCTATTACGACGACTACAGCGAAGATACGCGATTTGCTGTTGGCAAAGGCTGATTTGCGGTTGGTCTATAAAATTGCCAATGACTGGTTGAATCGAGAGAATTGTTGGATGATCCATTGGAAGTTCTGGTGTACCTAAATTATTACGTAATGCTTGCGCTGTGTTCTTGTTGGCGCGTGACGTAGTTCAATTTTGTCATAACACCGCTGCTGCGTTTTCATACTCCAGCTTCTTCGAGGACCTTCTATTGCAAGATCACAATAGATTTGCGTCTTAGAAGCATTCCTCGGTGGAAAATTTACATAGGGTTATCACGTTGGTCGGTTGTTCGGACTTGGTATAATTCAATTTTAGTAATTACTGATCTAAAGTCCGAATAGATCGAAGAGCACATGCATTTCGACGATTTACTGCGTTACACTAGCGTGGAGCTTGTGGCGCACCCTAGTACTAGTAGTCATCTACTAGGATGGAACCTAGATTCACACTAGCCAGAACCCCAGAGAGAAGAAGGATATAAACAGGTGTGTTCCTTGCTTTCCGTCGAAAACGCTTCTTCGCCGCGTGTTCTTGTCGCCTTGGTCCGTTATAGCTGAGATCAGTATGGATCTCGCTTCCTCTTCCCTCTATTGACGGAACGCGAGGTAACCAAAGATAAGTTTCTCCCCACGATTATAAAACTACGCCCTCCTCGGCGAGCTGCCATTGCAGGGCAGCGTGAGCTCTCGTGAACTCCATTCCCCGATCGGGAGGCGATGACACCCCTCCTCAGCTATTACGGTCTTCTATTTGAGACCATTCCCATGACCCCCACCGGCTCCTGTGCAACATGGTATAATTGTCAGAATGTCCCCGTTTGAGACTGAACCTTGATTCTGACATGTCCATACCAAGTAGTTCTTTCTGCTGAGTCACGTCATTTCCTGTTTCTCCCATCTTGGGTGTGATGCTATGCACAGCAACGAACGGAGCTTGTCCTTAGAAATGCCTTCAGAAGGCTGCATCGGTTCCCTTCGCGAGCCTCGTTGTTGGCGGGAAGGAACGTGGTCGCGTCATTGCCCCAAAATCCCCATCTGGCGTATTTGCCAAAGTCATCTTAGCGCAAGCAACGGACCGATGTCTCGACCCACATGCTTTTAGGTTAAAAGGCGCCGTCCTTAAGACTTCGTAGGAATCGTCCAGACAAACAAATAACATCGTTTTGGGCAATGCGCCACCTTGTGCAGCGAGGGAGAGGGAATGCTTCGGTTAGCGTAGTGTGTCCCCAGGGTACACAGCCGACACAAACCCGGGTCGAGGTCGTTTAACGGAGCCGTATAGCCATAGCGATTATGTCCATTGCATGTGTTAGTCTGCATCGGTAATTCTCGACCGCAAATGAAATCAAAGGGGGTGACCACTATCTACGCAGGAACCCTGCGATGGAGATTTGCGCTGCTTAGTATTCATACGCTGTCGGAGTAAAACATCCGATGGACTGAAATGCTGGCCCTTTGTACGCCGTAAGGTCTCCCTCATATTCGCCACTCGGACAGTCCTTTGGCCACTGTACGAAAAGTATGACAGACAGATCAGAACATTCCATGGCGACAGGGTCAAGCGAGACTAACGAAACAATCGAGGGTCTCAGGATATTCCGTAAAGGTGATAGGGACGCGGCCCCCCACGCATTCCGCATCCACTTGACATACTTTGTATAACCCATCGGATAAATCTCTCGATCACTAGCGAGGATGTGCCCAAGGAGCACGGGTATCCGCGGTGGCAGCTGCGTCGCGCGACATTGACGGCGCGTGACGCTGATCGACGTGGGTATCCCATTCTATCAGCCCGCCCAGGGGTAGATGCTGAACTACTACCCTCTTGCCCAGAACTTCTGCCTAAATATGATTCAATGAAAAGGTCCGATACGGACAATAAAGGGTATCACCTCATACATCTTGAACAATCCATTATGAACTTTCCCCCAATTGGGAACCCCAACGGCGATTGAGTGAAGCTGAGAGGAGTGTTCGTAAAACGGACCATGTTTGACCTGATGAATCCGCGTAATGGACATGAAGTATAAGTTGCTTTGGGGAAGCGGGGGGTTTAAGACGGAAGCTACAGTAATATCCGTCTGGTCTGTGGTAAGAAGTCACATAAATTTTTTAGAAAAATGGACAAAATAAGAAAGTGGATTGTCATGCCTCGTAACTGCCCGCTTCCAAATATATATCCAAGGAAGGTGTAATCGTCGAGTCCCCAAACACCATGACTCCCTGCGGGCTCCAACTTGTAGACATCCTGCAGCTTCCAGCACAGTTGGAGATAGCGTACGAAAACGCTGAGGACCATGTGTCGCTCTTCATCTGGCTCAGGTTTTACAAAGCGTATAAGGGTTAGGCAAAGAAGGAAGATAGCGAATGATGATTCATGACCAGTGCCGTAATCCATCCTCAGGAACGATCCAAACGACGTGAGCAAGTAGGGCTTTAGATATGGAGAAGCGGAGGCGAACTTCTCGCCAAGCAATTTTGAAAGAAGCTCGTCAGAGCGCTAGAATGTTATCATTGCAGTGAGACATTGTCACCCATGTCCGATGAGACTCGCCTCCTCTAAGCGAGCACCCCATGTACGAAACGCAAGATTACCAAAGCGCTGAGGAGTCTGAAGGGGAGGGATTTCATCAACCCAGTCGCTCAAGGTATCCAGGAGAGCAAGTATTCGGTCGATTTCCTGAGAACGTGATGAATCAGATAATGATGACTCAATCATGATTGCGGACCTGGCTCTGTTTTGGGGGGTTCATTAGTGGAAGCATGTAGTCAACCACTGCCTCGCTCAGTCGGCGGAGGAACAACAAATAATCTGCATATCCCTTGGTGGATTTCCAGTCTTCCACATCTTGATCAGTGCGGATTTTCAATTCCGGAGGGACTTGCAAAATGGGCAGCTCAATCTGTCTCAATGGCAGAAGCCTAGTCTGTGAGTTTGGTGGCATATCGATAGCGTATCGTACGTTGTCGCACTACACAACAACGAACTCTGCAAATCACGCATCCATTACGTAATACGCGTTTCTCACCTGACATTTTGCCACGTTCTCACCCTTATTGAACGCGACTCCTGACGAGGACGGTTAACTCTAACCACATTGGCTCGGAACTGTAACCTGCATAAAAGGGTTTCTAACAGAAGACAACTCTATTCACATTACGATGCCTCCATTCGACAACTGGAACATCATTGACGAAGAAGAAGAACAAGAGCTACAGGACGCCACAGTGAGTGCTTCCTGCCAAGTCAGGACCGTCATCACCCAGAAGGCTCACCCCAATCTACCCTAGTTTTTCGAGGGGAAGCGTGATGTTATCCTCTTTTGTGTTGATTGCTCAGAGTCCATGCATGAACTTCGGGATGACCCCAATTACGAAGATGTCAAAACATCTCACCTGCTCACTGCCCTTGAAGCGGCCATGCAGATCCAGAAAAAGAAGGTCATAGTAGGCCCAAATGATTCTGTTGGCATTGTTCTATTCAATACAGTGAGGTTTGCGCTGTACCACATCGAGTCTTTGTTCACAATTGGTCATGGAAGACTCGCTCTTCTGAGACAAAAAATCACGCTACAGAAATCAAGAAGAACTCATTCGTTTATCAGCCCATTACGATCATAAGTGCCCCAGCCATCCAAGAACTTATTCAACTGTTAGATGGTTTGTCGTGTTGACTGTCGCGTAACGCTTGAAACTCAACAATGTGCTCCAAGCTGCTCGAGAAGATCCGAATCTACTCAAATCCACGTTTCCTCCGCTGAAAGGGAAGAAAATGCCCATGGGTGATGTATTCACGAGCTGCAACTGGGTTTTGCGTGACGGGTGAACATGACACAGTATAATGAACACGCAACATCACTTACCCTTTTCATTCAGAGCACCGAAGACAGCTTCAAAACGCGTTTTTCTGATCACAGATGATGACAATCCTCACCCAGGAAGCAAACAGCTTGTCACTTCAGCTCGAACCACCCTTCTAGTATGTCTATCTCTGTGCAAGTGCACGGATAGCTAATTCGAATTATAAGGATTTGACACAATCAGGGGTTCAAATTGAACCTTTTTTCATCGCCACTCCTGAAAAGCCATTCGAGCCCTCCAAATTTTACTCGGTAAGAAGCATCTTTACTGGTTCTCATGGTTGGCTAATGGTTTTCGAAGTCCGTCCTGTTGCCAAACGTATGGAATGACGAAGACGAAGATACTGGCGTCCTTCCTGAATCCATATCCATCACGCGTATCGAAGATCTTCTGTCTCAAATGCGTTTTCATGAGGTACCGAAACGTGCCATGTTCAGCATCCCTTTCCAACTAGCAGACGGATTTGTAATTAGCATCAAGGGGTTAGTGGTTCTTTTGTCAGCTTACTAGAATCTAACATACTTTTCTACAGTTACGGGCTGGTTACAGAACAGAGGAAAGGTACTTACAAGTACTTCGTTGACCTGGGCGATCGCATGGAAGTAGCCAATAGCCGTACGGTGTATGTCGACGAGGTGCTGCGTTAATTTAGTATGCTGTGATGGTGCTGATCATTCTCATAATAGGATCAACAAGCGGAAGTGGACAAAACCGAGATGCTCTATGGGATGGCTCTCGGTGGTGCCCCTGTTGAAGATGTCAGCGACGACGAAGGTGACGGTGTTGATACTGTTTGTAGAGCTGTTCCATCGGGGAAAAGAGTATGTGTCATCGATTCTCTTGTTTGACTGCCAACCTCGCATAGCCCTTTTATACCGCAGATGAGATCAAGTCTTTCCGCACGCTGGACCTTGAACCAGGTGTGTTGTGAATATCAGCCTGGAGGTTGTTTCTCACATAAAACAATTAGGCATTAAGCTACTTGGCTTCAAGGATCGTACAGAACTAGCCTTTGAGGACAACGTCAAACACTCTGTATTTATCTATCCTGACGAATCAGTGCGTTTGCTTCTTTTTTGGCTTGTCCCGAAATGACTAGGTAGTACAGAAATACTCAGGAAGCAAGCGCACATTCGCCGCTCTCCTGAAGAAAATGATAGAGAAGAAGAAGATCGGTCTTGTCCTGGCACTTACAAGACGTAACACTGCTCCGGTTTTTTGCGCAATGCTTCCGCAAGTAAGCTTCATATTTTTTATTTTTTATTGTGCGCCAATTGTGCCTTTGCCTAACTAGGCAGAAAGTGGCGAAGAAGGGGGATGGAACGATCCTGCAGGGTTTCATATTATCCCTTTGCCATTTGCCGATGATATTAGAGCAGCACCATTGGATCAAGCATTCCGAGGTATGCCTGGATATGTCGGATTCTAGCCTACAGCTAAATTACCGCATATAGCACCGGATGAGCTAAAGGATGCCGCACGAGTCTGGATTGACAAGCTATGTGTCAAGGACGGAGCATATCCACCGGACTCCTATCCTAATCCTGGTCAGCCAGAGTTCCTTCCGAGTTATTCGCTATAATGAACTTGACCTATGCTTGCAGCCCTTGCATATCATAATGCCCAGCTACAAGCAAGTGCCTTCCGTGAAGAATTTGATCCAGAAGCCTTTGAGGATCTTACACGTCCAAAATATGATATGATTCACAAGGTGCGTGGATTATATTCACAGGTAGGCGCTGTCCGATCTAAATTTGCACCAGCGTGCTGGGAATCTTATGAAGGAGTGGAAGAGGAGTCTTTTGACCGACGAATCTGCAAATATCGTACCGGTAACCACAGGATCCAAAAGAAAGGCTGTACGCCCACCTGTTAGTGTGACGAGACTGTCTGCTGATCAGATCATGCAGGACGTATCAGTTGACGAGGCGGAAATCCGCAGTAAACACGAGGTTGGTGCCTTGGCCAAGGTGGGTACTTTGAATAATGATCCGATTGAGTGCCTGATCTCAACATCCCTGCAGCTCCGTGTGGATCAACTTAAGGTATCATCTGGCTGTCCCTGACCAATCTTATGCAACCCACTCATTTCCTCCTAGGACTTTCTCAAGAGCAAAAGCCAGCCGGTGTCAGGAAAAAAGGCCGAGCTTATTGAACGTGTCAGCGATTGGCTGGATGCTCACTGAGCAATCACAGGTACTCTCACAAAGTAATGAGAAGGAAGTCGGCTTTCTTTCTTATTGACGGTTGTGCATCTGTGTTATGAATCAGCTTTCTAGGAAATTACTGTCGAATGCCTATATTCTTGTACTCGTACTCAGCTACATAATATCCTCGTATATACATGACGCTTGATTGCGTCTCAGCGTTGTCGCTTCGATGAGTGTCTCCAGAGTGCCCTTGTGTAGCCTTGAATGCTGGCACTTTCCGAGTTAGCTCCGATAACGCCATTTCAGATGATCAGTCATAATTTGATCTCACAGCACTAGTGGTCGTCTCAATCGATAGTCAGCTCATTCTTACTTTCACGCCTAACGGAGCAATCATCGATTCACCAGTCTCGCTCGATCAGCGAATCAATGTCTACACTTGAGAATCTCGTTGATATCCCTAGCACCCCACAATTTCAAGCGTTGCTCTCAAAGGATCTCAAACGTATATCACTAATCTACTTCTGGACGTCCTGGGCCGAGCCATGTGTACAAATGAACCAAGTGGTGGAAGGGTTAGCAAAGGCATACCCGGCACTACTCGCACTTAAGGCAAGTACTTGGGACCCTATCAGGCACCATGAGATTGACAACATGACACCAGGTAGAGGCAGAAGAGCAGGCGGATATATCAGACTCCTTTGACATCAACTCCGTTCCGACATGCTTGGTCATTCAGGTCAGTATTCTAGAAATCTCTTCCCTGAATATGTGACTAAGTGAACGTCAAAGGGCCATGCTTTACTTGCCCGGATTGAAGGCGGAGATGCGGCCCAGCTTAAGGAAGCGATCACAAAGCACTTGGAAAGCAATCCCTCTTCAACGAACTCTCATCCTCCTTCCCCTCCGTCTTCCGAGACAGAAGAACAATTAGAGGCTCGTATGCGCGATATCATGCATCAAAGCGCGGTGGTCTTGTTCATGAAAGGGGAGCCAAATGCCCCTCGGTGTGGCTTTTCTAGGAGTGCTGTAGCGTTGCTGAGGGAGAAAGATGTTACATTCACCCACTTTGACATTCTCAGCGACGAGAATGTGCGGCAAGGTGAGTTTAAGCAGGTTTTGAAATATATCAATTCAGTTGATTTTTGATTTGTGAATAGGTCTCAAGAAACTGAACGATTGGCCCACCTTCCCACAATTCATAGTTCAAGGCGAATTTGTGGGAGGATTGGATGTAGTGAAGGAGATGAAGGACTCGGGGGAGTTCGAAGCGGTTTTCTCTGCTTGATTATGTGGCTGGTGTGTACTATTGATAAAAATTTAACCCTTGACCAGGTGCTTCTCAATACCGTGTTGCTGTCATGCGATAGAAATGACATTAATTTGATTTGAAGAGAGTTTGAACTTTGCAAACCATGCGCATACATCGAATTCGAATCAACAAGCACGTCAGACATGTGAGTTAGCTTCATACTTGGATGATTATTCTCACAAGAGGAGTGCAGTGCCAAGAGAAGGTCGCTTATCCGGTGAACAGTTCGGTAAACGATCCCTGCAAGTCGGAGACTACGAACACAAGTCATGAACAGCGCCTCCCGCATATCGCCGGCCATTGCGCTTAATCACCTCATTCTAACCAATGTGCTTATGCCTTGCCTGAAATATTTTTGTTCCTGAACGGGTTCCTCCAAACAACTCACCATTTCAGATCATTCGATGCTGCAAGCATGCATCTGGGATCGATGGACAATTCACCACTAGGACCTTAGCGAAGGCATTTCATCCTTTAGGCCATGTAACCTCGCGGTAAGGTTACACGTTTCGTATCATTAATGTTTACAAGAGTTCCGGCTTGAAAGGATGAAAGTGTCACAATCTTTGTCTTGGGATGACACAGACCACGGAACAGAGAAATGAAAATATCGATACTTCAGTCGTCCTCCGTTGGATTCGCAGGTCTGCATGGCCGAGCTGTGGGGCTCAGCTGTGTGATCATTCAATTACGTACTCAGTCCCTCTGCAATTGGTGGAGTAATGATGACCTACCAAGTTGGTAAAGTGGAGCCATGTTGACGTAATTAAGCATCCCCCTTCCTCGAGGCATTCGCCATCAAAGAGGCTTCGGACTTTGATGCAACTGTATATAAAAAACGTAGAAAATGTCGTATAATTTTGCTGAAAATACCAGCTGGGTTTCAGAATTTTCAGTCAATATTGGAGGATGTTGTGTATTATGTAATTATGGTGATCGCGTGACGTCACGCGATCAGTAATTCCTGATTGATAAATAGAGCTAAATATGCGATAACCATTACCAAACCATTACCCCTGCGAATTCATCCCAGCCCTGTCGCCTCAAGGCCTAAAGGCTTTCACCCCGGCTGCGGTCGGTGTCTATATAAAGCATTGCATTATCTTGGGTTTGTCCGTGACTTTCTCGTTCTCAATTGCATGTCATGACCCGTCATCCCATTGACAATCGCCACAGCCTGCATCCGAGTCATCAAAGTCCGCCAAGCCTCACTTGCCGTGTCCTCTTACTCCTGGACGTGCAAGTTTGTATGCTCAGCAGCCGAAAAGAAGGCGGCGTCCCCTCTTCTGAAACTGTTTATCGGAATATTGAACACATTCTTGACCGTGCTCGCTCAGCAAAGCAGCCACCTCGCATCATTCATATCCGCAACTCCGGAGAGTCAGGTGATCCAGATACACCGAACTCCCCCGGCTGGCAACTCGTTTTTCCAACACTTGAGCACGAGTTCGTTATCGACAAGTTGAAAAATAACGCATTTGCTGGAACAAGACTCGCAGAACTTGTACCACGTGACGCTGAACTCATAGTCGTCGGCATGCAAAGCGATTACTGTGTGCGCGCTACTTGTAGCGCAGCCTTGGGTAGAGGAAACACTGTTATCTTGATGAAGGAAGCACACGCAACCTACGATCGCATTGAAGTATGGAACGGTGGCATGGTTACAATCGCCCGTGATGTGGAGTTGGAAATAGAGGCGGAGTTGGAGGAGGCTGGGGTCAACCTACTGTGCATGTCGGATGTGCCGCACTTATTCAGCGACCGGTGACATGCATTGGCGGGAGTGATCGCTGAGAACTTTCGCCCCCTTTCCGGCCATCATGGTAGTTTGACATTTGCATTGTGAGTTTTTCCTTGGTCCACGCCTCGTACTTCAACGAGGAGAGCTGATTACTCACAATAACTTAAAGCTTTACTCCGTTGGATATTGGTTCCCGTTCAGAAGCTCCTGCATGGCTGGCATGATGGTTTGGATGATGGCCCTGTCACGGTAGTGGGCATGTTGGTCATCAGTTTGGTATCGATATTATTGCTTTGTTAAATACTTACAAAAATATGATAACTAAATGTCACGTGAGTACGATTAAATAACATCAAATAATTTGCTCCGTCGCAGCCAGCCGCGAGTAGGATTCGAGCCCAGCTGCGTACCATCAGTTGTCGCGTCTGCAACTTTCCACAGTTCTTAATTTAACCTCAAGCTAATCACCCTCCACGTAGTGACTCACCGATAAGTCTAAGTTTTCACTGCCAGGTGTCTGAGTTCACAAACATGTCCACGTTAACCCAAGTTGATCCATACAAGCCGCTGGCTCTCAGAACGGTGCTTTCATCTCTCAATCCGAAGCTACATCGGATTGACCTAAAGTGTTTAATTTCAGAATCAGCGAGTGAAGCTCAGCACCGATGCACCCTTCACTCCCACGTATATCCAGGCATCGCTCACACAATCAGGAGATCCACAAGGAATATACACGAGTCGTGTTAAGAATAGGCACATCGTTCTGGAAAACCCTGCTCGCGCGAGCAACGTACAGAAAGAACACGACGCAAAGAAAGGAAGAAGGAAATCGGAAAAGAAGAAGAGGAAAATAGTTGCGCTAGGACGGAGACCCACAGACGCAAAAGGCCTCTGGAAGCTTGAGAATGGGGCACAAAAGTAATTATCAGGATTCGAGTGCCATTCACTTGTCTGCTGACCATCGATTTGCAGATTTGATCTATTCCTCCCACTCCATCAGTTGTGGATGGGATACATGTCTGAACTTTTAGGGCTTCCGCCTCCATCTTCCGTTCCAGTTGCCGAAGCAATGCCTAGCGCATCATCAATGCACCCAAAGCTGGTAAAGGCCGACTTTCACGGTTCTCTATTAACAGGTATTTAAGTTCAATTGTTATTCGCTCATATACTCACATGTTCTGTTCACTTCTCAGTTCGTCAGAGCAAGAATCCTTGTTTAGTCGGCTTGTCTGGTATCGTGATCCACGAAACTGAGAATGCTTTCAAAGTAATCACTCGCACAGATCAACTCAAACGTGAATAAGTACTCCCATTTCTTGCTTTCAGTATAGTTGTAACGCAAAGATTCAGTGATCCCAAAACAAAACTCAATCTTTACGCTGGCGGTTCCCCTATACTCTACATTGCTTCAAACGCAATTCGAGCCAGTTGAAGCAGTCAGTTCCGCGTTGAGTGGTCAATATTCAGGAACTGTCCTGGATGCTCCGCATATCGCTTTCGACTTGTATGGCAATCAATTCTGTTTTCGATCTGCAGATCGTGCGGGTCGGAAGTTCAAGGCAAAGGAAACAATCGAGTTATAAATTACTCTCAAGGTCGAAGACATGGGCACCTGATAAGTGTCTTCTCAACTACGATAACTGTTCCGCGGTATTTCTCCTGCATCGCACGTCCTCCGATACACTGTCAACCAGATCCAGCTTGGTATACCTTTCCCCAAGCGAGTTCCTGGAATCTGCAGAAGCATTTGGAGTCAGAGATAGCAAGTAAATGTAGGATAGCCATACTTGTCGTACAAAGATAGCACACCCGCGCCGGCCACACCACGAAGGACATTTGCGCCTGCCCCAGCTTCCATCGTGCGTGTCAGATCGTTAACTATTGCTTCAGCGCACTTGACCTACCGAACAATGACCTTACACCTTCTTTGGCCACGATATGCCTTCCGGCCTCAATAAATGACCTGTATTGTACCTACACCCATTGATAGGTCGAGACGTGCTCGGTATATGAGGAAGATGGTCTACCTTTTCCCCGGACGTCATCATCATCCGTCTCCTGATGGTGTCAAGTGGGTATGCAGCCAATGCCGCTCCCTAGAGACTTATGTTCAAGGCCAGCGTAGCTATATACTTGTCGACTCACTGTCGTGCACATCCAGCCCACAGCAAAAGATGCAGCAAAGTTACCTCGCAAATTCCCTACTAGCAACGTGTCTCTAATTGTGTCGTACCCTCCAAAGCTGTTCAAAGTGTCATTAAATATTTATGCCGCAGCAAGAATTGTAAACGCACTAGAGACCTCGGTACACACAGATGCCAACCACGCTGGGCACAAATCCTCTGTACAAGCCAACAACCCCGTCGGCACGGAGGGTCTGCCTGTATACATCAATCAAACCAGAAAATTGGCGTTGGCCTCCTTTAGCGGAACTCTTGCCGTCGGCAGATAATCGTGTGCGGGCGCTGCATCATTATGATGTGCATGTCTATCTGTATTCCGCAACGTCATGGACGTACTAGTCAAGGGAATACACGAATACGGAGGAGGATGCACCAGCAGCTGCTCCACTGGCGATGTTTCCTAACAACTCGTTTCAGTCATTTATTCGAAGACTCAAAGGAACCTTTTGCATACCAAGAACCCATAAACCGAATTGTTCTGATTTTTTGAAACCAAACATTTGTTTGAAGGTGTCCTTAAATGCAAAATTCAGGGCCTGAGTAGGGAAGTATCTCAGCACATTCGTCCCATTGCCCCTCCACACTGTCCACATTTGAGAATGAAGATCATGAACGGTCATACTATGAAGTCCACAACGCACGGCTGATAGCCCCTTCTTCCGAGACCGTCCGCTTGAAGCAGTCAGTGATGCCCTTGTAGGGACGGTCGAGCCTTCCGGAAGCAATCATAGCTCCCTGGTTCTGTATAAGAAGTTTGACGCGTTCAATGGGAGCGGCTGCAGTCTTCGATATAGCAGCTGCGGTACCTCCCATCATGAAATCGACTGATTGGTCGAGTCAGTGAGGACGTTGACATCAGCGTGAAAGGCATACCAAAGAAAGCGGTGGCATCGGTGGGTTTTGTGCTGGTCATTTTGAGGAAGACTTCCTTCTCAAGACTAGTCAAACCGGTGAATACTTCATTAGCTCTCCACATCGTGCTTTTATAGATTATCAATGGCTACTAACGCATCAAGGCTATACGGAGAAGGCTATACGGAGAGGGCTGGCAGTGCTCATACCAATGTCATGTTCCGCATTCTTCCGAGCTGGCTGTTTATGCATTAGCATCTCCAGATGATGAAGATGTGATTTTGGTGTCACTTACGGTACTAATTCACAGTCGCACGTTTTTGAACCTGTGGTCAGGTTAAAATTAGCAGTGATGGCTGGCATGAAGCCTACAAATACGAGTCATTGTAATTTCCTACGCCGGGCTGGGTGATGCCTTTCGGCCGGAGCTGCAGAGATAGCGATGATTTGGAATACACAAGATGAGGTCAGTGACCAGGAGCCATCCGGTAGTTACCGATGGCGTTCCTTCCGAATCCGACTGACAGCTCAAGCTTCTTGGTTCAAATCGGCAAGCTTGGAGAAACCAGCTAGTGTCTATCATCGAGCAAATTCCATGGACTCTCCCTCTACATTTGCTCTTGTCCCATTTATGAAACCCGAGTGACACAAGCAACTTTTGCAAAACCATCATCGAACACGACTGTCATTGGCTTCAACGAGAACGTGCATATGGCCATGCAAAACGCTGGGACATCCTCTGTGACTTGTGCGGAGCAGGCCTGACAGAAAATAGAGCAGTTAGCCACGAAGTAGGACAAGTGGATCGAAGCTCCATCAAGCGTGCACGGCGTGGATCCAACTAGGGTTCTAGGACTTGATGCTAAAGAACGCTCTCGAAACCGGTGGCAAAGTCTCCGAGCGTTATACCACTTGTGCTATTTGCGTGCATCCAGAGACCCGTGAGCAAGTTAAGGTTTAGTTTCTCCTATGGCCATGTAAGTTAGAACCTATAAGTTGACATCTGACATGGTCAGATATTAATGCGATTTCCCCCTTGGTAGTCGCAGCTGGATCCCACCAGCGATTAGACCTGATTTCTGGTCAAGCCACGCCGACTATTGACGACACCTATGACACCGTTGTAAGTGCCATTCCAGAACGGCGTAGCGGATTTAAGAGTGATGTACATCCTACTAGTATAAAAGTGGCTTCTGGCGTTAACTCCGAACAGGTTAATAGACGATGCGGTTATGGATGCGTGGTTCCGGGTCTCTGATGGAGCACATACTTGCCAGTGTCGATCAGAATTCGGTGAGCTTCAATGGAGCGCACGTTCTGAAACGGGGCGTCGGTATTTTCACCGACCCAGTAAGAATCTCTCCGCGGTTCGCATTAATTATGACCCACAAGTTGGATTGTGGAAGCAGATACTAACATGGTGCTCGAACACAGTATCCATGATAAGTTTGCCAAGCTAAAGGTATACCTCAAACAGGCGAGATGACACTGCAGGCTTGCATCCTCGCAATGCCGTTTTGGCTCCTGCAGCGGCTTACCACTAACTTGTGGAGTTACTGACAGAAGGATTCGCTCGCCGCGCCAAGATCGACAGGTGTCTATTGTTCAGGAGAGCAATCGATTCGACGTCACAATAACTTGCAACAAAATATGTATACACACCAACGAAAATAAGTGTTCTCTCCCCAAAAAAAGTTGCTGGAGATATGAATGAATGAAGGTATGCGACGAAACAAGAACGAAAAGAAAAATAATTATATGAACGAAGAGATGCTATGTGGTGGTTGCATGCGCACAGAGTACAAATGTCATGGTATGTGTACATCCGCGGGACAAAAATTTTGAGGCATGATGTTGCTGACGAAAGTGCTTGTGGTGATATTGAGGATAAAAATGACATTGTTCATAAGAATGAATCATTCGTAGAGTCTGTCGATATGGAATGAGGACCGCGATCAGCGCGATGATTTTAGGAAGACATACCGGAACTCAATAACATGTTACCTATATGTTACATAGTTTTATGATGACAGGGATGCGCTTAAGCTATCACACAGTATGAGCCTCCGCTGCTGCTACTGGATTCCTCATCCGTAGGCACCGAGGTAATAGGTGATGACTCCTCAAACTGAGAAGTCGTGAAAAATGCAGTGATAGTAGTGAAGGCGTCCATGAACGCAGAATGGCTTTTGAACGGAGTCGAACAGTACCGGCGCAATTGCTCTGAGGGTCGAACACGGGTGAATAAACCTGGGCAAAAATAATAAATAATCATGACATTTTATACGTTCGCAACGGTCCATCGCCAAGGCAGATCAAAGTTTGCTTGTAGACACAAAGTTTACCGGAAGCGTGTAGCGAAGTTCCGGTTCAATTGTCTTCTGCAAGCCTCTGAAGCTTAGGTAATCGAAGCAGATCTCTCAGCCTATCAGCATAAAAACAATAAGAATCACTTGAAGGGGACCCGTGACCTGAATTCAAGTCAATGTATTGACAATAAGCTGATATCGGTGAGAGTGTTCCAACTAAGGAAGTGGACAACTGACCCGAAATGAAAAGCAGCTCAGTACATAAAAAGCATGCAAAACTCACCATTTCTACGCGTCGGCGCTAGGACTTAGCACATGTCGAATAACCTGTGAGATCTAGTTGCCACTAGTACTATCCTGACGCTGAGGAGCACAACATCGCGAGAGAACGAGGTATGCATATATAATTATATATATCGAAAGGATATTTATCGGCCCAGCATATTAACTTCTACTAGTAGTACATGCTGAAATAATGGCAGTATTGAGCGACTTCGCCATGCTGAAATGGCCTGTTTTTCGTCTTGCCTGTCATTGGGTCACTCTAAACTTCATAGTTCAGGGACCGGGCGGCAGGTACCAGGTGGGATTTAAGTTGTGCGCAAGGTCTTGTGAGAAAGTTCTTTGGCAGACACAATGTAAAACATACGGAAAACCACATATTATCATCCTGACTTGAATGAACCTAGGCATTTTTATCCCCTTTATGTCTTGGACAGTGGGGGACTTGTAGCGTCAACCTTACTCCAAAGAAAGTCTCTGATGGTTGTCATTAAATGCTGATCTCATAGTATGCAGCTGATCTCAATCCATGGACATTGATGTATTAATGATAACATCGATAGGTACACCGGTTTCTAATGGGGTTCCAGGTGTGTTAAATAGATCAAACAATCTCGTGTGCGAATTAACTGACAATACACAGAAAACAATAAAGTAAAGGGATGAGCCATGATTGGTTGCTGATCAAGTTACGTTGTGGAGGATAGCCGTCATGCCGCTGCTCGGTCACTCCGTGTCTTCATGAAATTTGCTTTCCACTGGCGCGGGACCAGCTTCGCCGTTCTTAGGCATAGAGCCACGTTCGTCGTGCTCACTAGGAGCTTGACCCACAGTATTAGATGATTGATGGTCATGTGGAGGTCGTCCTTCGGGTGCCTTTTCCTGCTGACGCCTGCTTGGGCGTGACAAAGCCATGCTGTCGTCGTGGCTTATCGACGACGCTCGTTTGTCTGGCTGAGCAGAAAGATCATTAGCAGACACTTGGACCAAAATCAAGATACTTACCGCGTAGCCATCTTGATGTGTACCATTGAAAGAGTTTTTGGCGGGGTTGGAGTAAGAAGGCGGAGTCTTATGATCCTCCTCGTCATCATCAACAATAGCGTCAGCGTCAGCATCTTCATACTGATCATCCTCATCCTCATCTTCCTGGTCCTGCTCAACGCTAGATCCATCCTCCTCGTCCTCTTCGTCGCTGATATATCCAGCGGAACGGACTGCCGCCTCGACTGGACCCCCGCGGTCCATTTGCTCGCTGGCGACAAGATAACGGGCACATAACATTCTGACATCATTCCACCACTCCATCATATCCTCATGACTACGAGAACGGAATGACCAAGCGTGTTGGCCACCCGTCATAGGCAATTTGAAAGAGCCATGTTTAGTGGTACCCGTACCATCTTTGCGACCCTCGATATGGAACTTGTGAGACTTTGAAGACGGCGTTGACGGAGGGCCAAGTGTGCACGCCGGAAGGAATAATGAAAATACTGGAGTTTGACTGCCTGACTGAGATGGGTCAGACGTCGCAAACTCGTGCAAGAATCCTGCGGGAGTGAGGACATAGTAGGCCTCGCGATAGGTCCTCGTAAACCTCTTCTTGCGTTCAAGATGTCCGTTATGCACGGCTATGACCGAGGTGTCTTCTTTCGAGGGGTACTGAATGGTTTCTGGATTACGCAGAGGGGTCTCGGGATCAAGAAGATGGTCAGACCTGGCTGAAAATGATATCCACTCCCGGTCGGGCGCAAGTGAGACCATGTTTCGACCCATAGTATGCCACGTATCTTGCACCGAATTAGTCATTCGAGATCGCCACTCATCATAAGTTTGCCAAGCCGACTGAATGGCGCGTACAATTCCTTCCTCGAAGTGGGCAGAATTCTGTTGCATTATTATAATGGATTTCTGAAGAGCATTTTCTTCATGAACTTGTTTTTGCAATTGTCTCATGACTGCTATGTTGGCAACATAACTGCGACACGTCAAAAGTGCATCTCATCGCAGGAAGCCTTGAAGTGCTCACGGATCAGTCTTATTAGTCACGCCCATCGGGGTATTCTTGAAAATGCTGACACTCGTTGCCAGTTCACCGATCATTCTTCCGGATAGCTCGCGTTCTTTGGCAACACTGGTGGCCAATTTACCAGTGTCGTTTTGAACATTCTGGCCGAACTCAGGGTGTGATACGTACACTATTCAGGTAGAGTACGCACCTTGATGTGCGCTTTAATTTCCGCGTGCAGTTTTTGTAGATGTTGCACGATGGAGCTATCGACGGTCCGACCCAGGTTTGCATGTTGGTCGGCAATGGCGCGTGTTTTGTCGCGAATGCCATAATATACGTCCTGATGCATTGTCTGAGAGATACAGTGGATCTAGCAAGGATCCTCATACCTGTAGGCCTCCTTCGCCTAGAAATTGATTTCCTGAGCGGAAAGGTACTTGAATTACTGCGCCAAGCTTCGTGTATTCCTTGGCGATGTTGTTCTCGATATCGGCGACGCCTTCAAAGTAACTGATGAGTTGCTTCACAATAGCTTTCCAGGAGACAAATCGCTCGATAAGAATATCGGATGGGCGGAGATCCTGTGGAGCAACGTTTTTCTTGATGAGAGATTGATTGCGCGACGAGGCTGTCGAGCCGTGCTTGCTGGCACGCGAAAGAGAGGTCGCACGGGATACGGTTGTAGCCTCGTTAAACATCATGCACCAGAGCTCAAGAAGAGAGATTTAATGGAGTTTTGAATTCTAGTCTGCTTTATTATGCAGTTATTACACGGAATTTGACGTCATCTAAACAGGATATGTGACATATTGTCACAAGCGCAGGTATGTCACATAATGCTGTCACGCCGCCTTCCAAGCTTTACCCGGACTCTCAAACTCTTCAAACTTCATTTTCGAAGGACTACCTAGTCAACACCAAAATGAACTCCGGAATACAGAACATCGTCATTTCCCTTGGTGCGATGCAAGGTCAGCATATACCATCTCATCCCGGAGGCTACTGACTTTCGAAACTCGTGTGACGTGTTCTCAGTTGCCCGTCGGATTCCATTCGATGACCCGGAGGTTCTGAACTATGTGCGGATAGGTTATGTTACAAGTCAAGTCATCATCCTGGGTGCATACTTCTTTGTTTCCTACAAGGTTAGCAGGATTTTTTAGAACACATACGTGGCATCTGAATATGTGCGATAACACAGGTCAGGCAGAAGAATGACCAGACCGTCTTGAAATATGGTCAGTCCGTATCTTAAAATTTCCTCGTTGTATATCTGAGCGTTTGTACCAGTCGATGCTCAAAATCCCATGGTAACATTCCATTCATATGGCAAGCAGAACACGTTAGGCTCACATGGTATTAGTCGCCCGACTCTGGAGGACTTGTGACTACGACGGTCCGCGACTATGACCTGTCCGAAACGTCGAAACTTGTACGTCACTTTTTTGAAAGAAAGAGGAGTTTGGGTTTATTCTGCAATTTTTATAGCTTCGCGCTGCGTACTTTGGTGTCGCCATGATGGCCTTCTTCCATCTGTACATGAAGTACACCCAGCCTCTCTTCATTCAAGCCCTCATGGGTTTGAAGAATCTATACGATGCAAAGCCTGTTGCTATTCACATTCTTGGGAAGCCTGCAGAAGGTGATCTCAAGAGACCGTTCAAGGCTGCATCAATGTTCGGAGGCACGTGAATTTTCCTACGTACTTGTCATGTCACTCAATGAACTATTGTGTTCTCAGCTGCCGCTGGTCCTCAAACAGACGCAGCATCAATTACGGAAGCAGAAAAGAAGATTGGTGCAAAGAAGGAGGATTAGAGTCTATACTTTATATTCTCTTGCTATACGCGACTTGGATATCTATATCACTTTCCGTGACTTGTCAATGTGGTACAACATACCCACTATCTGTCATAGAGATTTCGAAGGACGGGACACGGCATCATCTTGGGATATGTGAAATATCTATGCAATAGAATCGGTGTAGAGCATTATGACATGCTTTCGGCGATAAATAATGTGGTGTCTAATGAAGGTTGTATCCGACGATGCTTCTCCGCCCGACAATTTCTCCAATCTGTCGACAGTTAATAATTGTAACATCATAAGCCAGTGTAAAACAAACCTTGAAGATACCGTATGCTTCCACAGCGTATATGGCAACCTTGACCCACTCCCCGGAACTGAGTATCCCTCGCCAATATGCTTGGCTGCTAGCACGATTCCATAATGTTGAGTATGCGCTTCTTACTACTGCAAGGTCGGTGGGAGGTTGCAAACGCTCCGCCACATAAACCTGCTTCAACAATTCGCGTGCAACGGACAAGTTGTACATCACAGGTTGACGGTATGCTAAACACAAACAGAGCCGCATCAATGTTTGCAAAGAATGAAATCACGAAATGACATACATCCAAGCATGCTTCCAGCACGCTCACCGAGGGGACCAAGGAACTTTTTTGAGCTCTCCCAAAGCTTTTCCGCTGTCTTTTGGGCGGACCCGAGCGCGTCCTGGGTTTTCTTCTGCGCTGTCTCCGCGTTTGAGCTGGCGAAGCGTGAATACTGAGATGGTAGACGGCGGGGACGAGCAGCCTGTCTGAAGGCAGATGTCGAGAGTGTAGACCGCATTTTGGGTGTCTCCGAGCAGGTTGAGTAAACTACTGGAAGGAATGTCACGACACGGAGGCCAACGCTGAGGAAATAAAGAGGGTGGGAAATTTGGCAGAACTATTCTTACCCGGATATGTCCGACGCGCTTTACGACTCGAACACAACTTGAACAGGTATGCAGAAAGCATTATGTGACGTTTTGTGCTCATTGTGCAGACCTTCATATACCTAAAAATATTCCACACTGTGATCTCCATTTGATCAGAGTTCTTGAAGCTTACAGAATAATTTTGCCAGTGATTCTTCGAATTAATCTAACAACTGTTAGGTCAAACTGGAAAAAGAAAACAATGCAAGACAGCACGTCTTGTCCATTTCGACAATGAGTTTGATCTCGTGCGTCATGCCTGCCGTTAATCCTCTATCATGCAAGTTAACTGTCAACTGTCGACCCGCATGTGTAGGCGCACAATGGTCGAAGCGACGCAGCTCACAATTCCTAGTCAAGTGATTCAGCTGGTGCGCTTCGTGATTCTCGCAATCGTGACAGAGCACCCTGAACTTTTCTAAAAGGTCACCGTGCTAAGCGTTAGTATGAGATCCATTCTTGGCGTGGGGTATTCATCTACCACGCGTCTGGTTTTGTAAGAATTCTGTCGTATTCGAGATGTCGACCAGCGTAAACCAGGATTGGAAATCTGCTCTATCTGCTTTATGCAGCTCGTGGAGCTCGAGCAATCCTGAATGCTGCTGCATCAGCTTCTGGACTATTCCTGATCCCTAAGATGACAGGTACGTGGGTGTATTGCATCATAACTGTAGCTCACGATCACTCACGATCACTTTAGGAATAGACCGGTGAGGTTAGTGCTTTTTTACTTACTCTCACGGGACCACCTTCTTTAACCACCGCTGTATCCCTTTCAGTCCACGTTCTTCGCAGCATCTCAAGACAGCATCTCAAGAATGTTCCATTGATTCCATACCATCTCGACATAACGAGGCTTCGGCCGAATGTGGTAATGCATGAACGTTGCTTCTTCCTCTCGGGAGCTTACGAGATATAATCTTTTCCAGTTGTCTAGACTCTAGATTTATGCTAACGACGTCTAATTCTGTGATCTCCACATGAGGATATATTGAGAGGCATGTGGGATCACGTCATTCGCTACGGAAGAGATGTTCCAGTAGATGAGGTCCATTAACTTTGTCCAGGTCCCGCTTGTGTTCACTCACTGATGCCATTGAAGGGATCCTCGTTCCTACATAGCCATCTCGATATCTCACTCCCCACTCCATATATTTGGACATAATCCAGTCAGAACCCCGTAGCCGATGTCAAGTAATCAATGGATATTGGTAATGCCCACCCGTGGAGCATCAAGGGAACTTGGTGGATTGCGAGACGTTCCAAACGATGCTATACATTGAAATGACAAGTTCACCTTGTAAGGTACGCGAGGTGAGTTTTAGAAAATTCACACCGTGAAACTTGAATCTCCTGTGTCCATCCGTCGCAGTTTACGGAAGCGTTTTACACTAATCCACAGTGCACAGTGCAAGGATATCCGATGCAACACAGAGTATCCAAGGCATGGTGTTCATCCCATCGATAAATGTATCGATAGGTGCTACAAAGGACAAGATACTCTTATTTGTCTGATAAGCCTGATGTACCTAAGCATCTATTCTAGAGCTTGTTTCTGCTTGGTATTACGCCAGCAAGTGCGCACACGATCGACATAGCTAAGGAGATCACAGGGAGAAAGATAAACAATTTTCTGGATTGCTGATACATGGCATGTAACCGGGTGATCACTGATCATGGGGACTCGCATGATATTTCGTCAATATCGGTTAGGCCTCCTTGCCTCTTATCCAATTCATGTGAGTGCTGGAAAAATGATAGGCGAATCTCTAATACGCTTGCTCAAGCCAATCGTATACCACCGCAGCTGCCGACACGACACCGATGTCATTCGACCAGCTGTCCACGAACCTCCGACTCCGGTCATTTTCGAGGGATGAGTGTGAACGAGCGGTGAACATGACGGTCGTTTTATCCATGTTGGATATGCCTCCATCCGGTACCTTACTATCGCTAAGATGAACACCGTCGACATGGGAATTATGCCTTGATTGACCAAAGTTGTGAATCTGCAAAGCGGTCATAGATGTAAACACCGCAAAAGCTTTCCGGCGACTCATTCTCAATGTCATCCTTGGGTGTTCTTGCCATGATTGCCTTGATTCAGGGGTTCTGTCAAAGATTCCACGGATTTTGTCGACCTAACATATAACCGGCATATGTGCGATGCGGCCGCTTGCATAATTCTCAGTGAGCCTATTGCAGTCTCACATGTAGGTCACAACAAAACAGAAGAGGTTGAATTACAAGGTCGCTTGTTTCGGTCAATCTCTAAAATGCCTCAAAGTGCCGCTGTCCTATTCCCTGTCGCCTCAAGCCACCACCTCGCTCTCTCACAGCCATGGGGTCATGGTGTCGCACGAGGGCATGGACAGATAGTTTCTCACTTCATATGAAATGTATCCGTGAGATTTAGAACCTCGGACCTTCAGGTTTGGAGAGAGCGATCCTGATGATTGTTCAGGTGCCAACAAATCTCACATGAACCCTCCGGACCAGACATGTATGGTATACAAGGCCCACTCCCTAACGGTAGCGGGAACTATGTAAGTGGCCTGCTTAACCGTTGCTTTGTCGCGAGAATGCATTGCAAATATTCCATGTCATGATGGTGCCTTCGTCGAGTCTATCGTTCTCCACATGGCAGATGCTAGGCAATACTGTCAATCTTGGTGTGTGAATTGCTTCTGTCACTCACTGGCTGCAGGCATCATCTAGCCATCGGGAGAGCCAAAGCCCGGGTTTGAGGTTCCTGATTTGACGACCAATTTATGCTGTTACAATCTTTCTACTTGGTATGTTTTACACATCCAAGTACAGTGCTGCGTAGTAATGCAGAAGAACAATCCAATCTGTTCAAAACTCACAACCTGAATGGCGAGAACAAGATGGCATACATTTGAGAACGTGGCCGAGACAAGAAATCTGATGTTATCTAATGATCTGTGCTTAGTAAATCTCAGGCCATGCAATCATTGATGATAATGCTTGTCAGTTCGAGTAGCTTGTCTAGAGCCGCTACATGATCATCTGAAAGGGAAATTTCAAAAACCACGCATCTAGAACATGAACGGTGCCAGGGAAGGTTTGTGGGAGTAGGGATATCATAATTGATTTGACTAGATCTTTGTAAGCAGACAAGGGCTTTGAAGAAGTTACAATGAAATATGCCTCGCAGGTGTCATCTAAGTTGGCGATATCAAAACTGGCATGAGGGATCTCCAGAAAACCGAGGGAAAGTGCGCCACGAGTGATTTTGGAATACGTCGGTATCACAAGCGATGGTTGCATGCCATGCAACAATGCCTTTTAAGTGCCGCAAGAGTAAGGTTCGCGACCCAAATCGTCGGACTTATCTGAATTATACAAATCTACATTAAACATAAGCAGTGCGGCACCACAATGGGGGATGAACTTACCTGCAGGATACCAACATAGAATAGCAACGCATCATCAAAATCGGTAGTGAATTTGTTGAATTTTGAGGCGAGCGTTATCTTTATCAGCAAAGTCTTCACGACGCCAGCGCAACAATCTGAAACTTTCCGGTAGCCCTCTTAAATCCCACTGTGCCCCCTCGCTCTACATTTTCTGGGCCTCAGCCGCATGATATTCTAGCGCCATGATGAGGTGACCGAGAAACTAAGCTCATGAGTACATTGTCTTGCTGGAAGCTTCCAAGTGGATAACTTGATTGTCTGATGAGCCTTGCTTGCGCGTACATCTTTGTCAGGAAGTATGTGTATTAATGAGCACTAATGAGGAGCGCCAAGCCAGCGCATTTCGGAGAGTTCATTGGACGCGGGCGTCCAGTCAGCTGACTTTTGGGCCATATGCATATGACGTGTCTTCTGGTAGAGGAAAGTGCACATGAATTGTTTACAACGATAGTGATTAATGATAAATTCGCAGAGAGTGGCGTGGTTGTCTCGTAGGATGCAAGGATAGTCCAGATCTCCGAAATGTGTTCGTTGAGGGAGATGCTGTCATTGCTAATGATGATCAGCTTCGGCCAATATTCGCACCTGTTCACAATTTCTTGAGGTGATTTTTGAGATTTAATCACTTCTTCGAACTTTGACTCAGTTATGGGTGAACGAGGAAATTCTAGGTGGCTACTAATGCCTGAAACCTCTCGTTGACACCATCATGGACGCTGGCGATTATCGCCGCTATACCTCCCTGTACTCCAGGTCCGAAAACGTGACCTGAGGTGAGAAGATTAATAAAATGACGCAGGGAAGGAACAAGCTGTTCCGACGATGACCCGTGTTTACCCAAATGGTCCCAAGAGCTAGCGCTCAGACGTACATCTCGACAAGGGCAAAATCTCAGGGATTATCCAGGATGTTGCTATCTATGAAATGAGCTAAGGATGACATCGAACGATGATATATAGGCTGGCCGCAAGTTAAGGCGGATAAGCAACTTTGAGAAAAGTTCAAGGTCGAGCCTCGGCAACTGCCGTTCGTCCTCGTCATCCAACCTATCGCTCGTTATCGCGTCGCTAATCCTAATACGGGGCGGTTGGTCTATTATCAGGTGACCGGTAAATGATATTGAAGTGATCCACTTGCGTACGAATGCCTGTACGTATGTCTACCATCCGTCACTTGACTGACCAAAGTTTGTGTAGCACTGGCAGGTGACGCCTGTCTGGTGCTCTTACTCGAGTCACTGGGCCGTCGTGTTTCCTCGGACGTCCCGCCAATCTTAAGCTCAAGCATGCATTTTTGGAATTCGGCTTCTACTACGATTACATCCCAGAAGCACGATGAGTTGGACCACCCACGAGTCTTGTCTATGGAACCCTCCGCCGCGCGCGTGCTTTTGCTATCACATTGAGGGCTATCCTTTTCAAATTTTCCTGCTCATTCTTCATGCGGCAACAAGTACTACAGTGCCACTAGCAGCCTTGTGATACAGATATCGTGCATCATGCTTCTGTATACTCCGATCCGACCTCAGCGGCGCCACGTCACTAGTCCCTCGAACGGTAGCACGGGCTGCATCTGAATTCTATATACTTCGAATATCAAAAACGTGAGGCAACGAGCCTGCACGTGGGTTTGATATCCGACTTTCATTTTGAAGGTTCTTGGTTAATCAAACTCTCTAAATGTATTGGTAACTGATACGAGTTAGCGCCTGCTTCAAAGCACATGCTCATGCGGTCATCCAACAGTCATCCGGTCCTCATGTAACTTTCTGATATCAAATTCCATCAAAGGAAATCGGTGTAATGGCGACCAATCTTATCTCGGATGCGGTCTGTTAGATGCGTCGATGGGCACTGTCTGCATCAGGGAAGTACAGTCGATGTCGCCTTGCTTCATTGGTCCCAGCTGGGGTCCTAAGAACACGGAGCACATGTACACGACCTGAATCGGTGTAATTGAATTTATGTCCGTCATGAATTCTACATTCTGTACTTTTCGCTGACATGGTACCTAAAAACTGCCGAATACAAAGTATTACATCGCAGCACCTAAATCGACTCGCAACGTGAGATCCGGGTCAAAATCTTCACAAGTACGATTTGGAATGCTGATCAGAGCACATGTCGATATACTCGAACTATGACGGGTAAAGTCCCGACTATTCTCGGTCCAACCCTTGGACTGAGAATGGTCCGGATCTTATCCAACAAATAGGCCGCACCATCGCGCCAACAAAATACAGGTCCTGGTGCGTGAAGACTAGTGGCCCGAGTTATTCAAATGAGCAACTTGTGGTTGAGCCATTCCATCATCTCGTCATAAGAGAAGGGACCTGCACCGCAGTCGGTGAAGAGTAGGCCTATTTACGCAACGCCATGGAGTACCTGGAACGGACCTCCGCAGACAGTGGTGTCCAAGTAAATCGAAGCTTCGCGATAAGGGCAAGACGACCCCAGCAGTTGGCCAGTGTGTCTTGGAGAACGTCTTATTGCACCTCAGGGATTCGGAAGTATGCTCAAGTTGAGCGCTCCATGATTGCTTCATGAGCATACAAATGCTCTTTGACAATCGTGTTTGAGGAAAACTTGTGCGCATCGATCCATGGCATTTTTCTTGGACGACGATCTGCCTTATCTGGTCCCTTATCGTCGTACTAATAAGAAAGGTTCCTTGGGAAAGAACCGAAATGATTCAATTTTGAGGGTGGTCGCGAGTAAAGGATAGCACTTGTAGTTGTTCGGATAACCCACGCTCAAGATAAGCCGTTCGCACGAGAACGGGTACCCGTGGTTTCGCTCCGTCGACATCAAACGGAGATGGTAAAGTATCACCATTGGTGCGATGGAAGATCGAGGAAAACGTCTACGGTAGAAAAACTGCTGCTTTATAGGACGGACTGAAATGTGGTAAAAAAGCGGGATGCGATTTCGACGGACACCAGGGGGAAATCAGAGCGCTTACTCAGCCTAATATAGTCAGTCGCTTATCAGTCTGATTATAGTAGCGTGTGATATACCGCTACGCCGCAACAGTCTCCCTAATGCAGCCAACCTATAAACTTCTACAAGTTGAACGGGGTCTTGAACGTTGGAAGACCAACTGAAACTGCGAGCCTAGCCCCGTTGCCAATAATGTCTGAATCAGTTCTAACAAACACTCGATATGGCAAAGACCTCGTTCGCGTCTTTCGTGTTGTTCGGGATGGCGAGTTTCACCAAGTCGTGGAATACAATGTCAGCGTACTCCTAGAAGGTGATATCGAGACCAGGTCAGTGATTTGCATGGTATACTGTAAATTTCACCGTCTCTAATAATTGGGTATGCAGCTACACGTTTGCAGACAACTCCGTTGTTGTCGCAACTGACTCTAGTATGTAAATCTGTACGATGGTCCAGCTAAAGCTCACCGCATGACGTATCATATAGTGAAGAACATCACATATTGTACGTGTAACGGCGATAGAGGAGATACCAGCTAACCAAGATGGACACTGCGGCCATTACTAGATCTTGCCAAGATTTCACCCCACATCCTCAGCCCAGAACGGTTCGCATTGCATCTTGGAACTCACATTGTTTCCAGGTATGCGCACATACACCGTGCATTTATTACCTTGGAGAGGTTGCGTTGGTCTCGCATTGCCTTGGGTGCAAATGATCATCCGCACCCGCATTCATTCATTAGAGACGGGAATGACAGACAGACGGTCGAGGTCGAGGTACGGACTTTAATTGGACGTCATCTATGCTTCTCGAGCTCCGACTTGGCGGGTGGAGCGAAACTATGTATCAAAGTCGCTGAAGTGGAGTGTTCCCTTGCCGTCAATTGCCGAGCTGCGGCAACTCTCGGTCGAGACACTATCACCCTTCTCTTTCTTAAACGTATATATAGAGCTTATCAAACACTCCTTTCTTTCTCCCCAGGTCGATGCCTCTGCTGGCAAGGACAAGCTCTCAGCTAAAGTAACCTCGGGAATCACCGATCTCTTGGGTAAGCTTATCCTTGCACTCTCGAGCTTGTATTCACACATTCCTGCGCATCGCAGTGCTCAAGTCGGGTGGTTCTGCCTTTCACGGATTCATCCACGATGAGTACACCACGCTGCGGGAAGTGGACGATCGTGTGTTGTCAACCTCCGTGGACCTGACTTATACATTCGCGCCCTTATCGCTCATCTCCCCCACTGATGACAAGAAACTCGATTTCATTGTCCCAGAGGGCTTCGCCCTCGGAGGTGTTTGGGATGCAGTTAATGTTGCGACGCGGGTGAGAACTGCAACGCTCGATATTTTCGCCCTGGATTCCAGCGCTAGTGTGCAAGTGCGTCATAGACTTCGATCCTCGTGTTGTGCACGTTTCTGATGGTTCTATTTAATGACAGGCAACGTTGTTTAAGATGGGGCAACGCGTCATCGCGGAGAACGCGGGCGTCGCGTCCGTCACGTACAAACTGCCAAACAAGCACTATATCCCAGTTGATATGAAGTACATCGGAGTGGATAACACTACACCGTTGAGTATCATTTTATTTTATTTCTTCAGCGCCCATTGCCTTTCTTCCTTTTCTTTTTCTTGACATCACCTGGGAGCCACCGGCTTTGCCTGTGTTGCCTGAGGACGAGGCCAGTGATCGCAATTGCGATCGAATCGTTTAATTTTGTCACTGCCTCGGATTTTGAAGACATCTTATGACGCGACACGGGGAGTTTCTAATTAAGGGGAGGGCTAACTTGGCATCAGCTCCCCTGGCTTCTTAAGAATGCCGGCACACTCTGACGAGGAAGCGATCCACAGTGTTGGGCCGTGAGATCGCTATCCATCATCATGATGAGTGTGAAGTTGTTCGCACTGTTCCTGTCGCGGAGATCCGTAGAACAGGGACAGGACAACGAGGGTGGTGATCACGCTCGATGCAATGCCTTTTCATGACGCCTGCCTTCTCCGGAGCCTATTACCAGACGCCCGGCAGCGATCTGCTATTCATGTTTATAGCCCTATGACGATTGAATCGGAGAGATTACTGATTAAATTTACGGTGATAGGGCGAATGCTGAAGTATTCGTGCCCGTCTCCGCACCAAGGTGAAGACACGTTTCGTAGGAGTGTTTTGATGAACTGACGTCAGTGTGCGTGTTTGTAGCGGGTTGATCTCCGCCACGATCTCCCGCAAATAGGTGACATCAAATGGCGTCACATGCTAAATTGCCAGCATTGTCTTGACGACGGGAACGGCAATTTGTTTTTCGAACTTTTATTTTGATTTTTAGGGAAGATGATGTGGAGGGTGAAGAATGGAGAGGATGATGTGGAAGAAGGTCAGAGTCGTAGGATGAACCTATAATGAATGGAATGACAGTTAGGGGAGATATAAGAGATTTGATATTATGTAAGAAAGCAGTGTCAACCGATAAGGTATGTATGACATCATAAACGGCCGACGCCGAAGGTTATAGATCCAGGTGTTTTGGTAAGGATAAATATGTGTACAAGGTTTGTGTCATCGGATAGTATCATCCACTCGTCCACGACTTGAACTCTGGAACTTCTTCTCTAACTCTCACTACCATCCACTAGATTCTATACCAATGGGTGGTGACCATCAATGTCCTGTCTGTCAGGCTACTTTCACTCGTCCACAGCACGTCGCTCGTCACATGCGATCACGTATGTACTTTTTTCCATTCTAGCACTAATTTCGCTCCACTTTGCCACGGGAGCCTTTTACCCCCTGTCCTTACAATCTACCTCCACCATCATCATTTTACTGACCCACATCGGCTCGCTCCTCAACAGATACAGGTGATCGCCCCTACAAGTGTCAGTATTGTGGAGACCAATTTGCACGCAGGTAAAGTCTTCAGCCAAATGGTTTATTTGATCTTGGTTAACTTAATCTACCTCAGCGATCTTTTATCGCGCCACGTCAACAAGTGTCATGCAAATGAAAAACCGCCACAAACTGCCACCAATGGTCGTCGTAAAGGCTCTGCTTCAACCTCTCGCGCAACTACTTCAAAGCAAGCATGTGATCAATGCGTCCAATCAAGCTTACCGTGCGACGGTTGCAATCCTTGTTGTACGTTTGTGCCCCAAAACCCACGATTCTATTCTTACTCTTGTTCTAGCAAAATGTTCACAACGCAAGGGTCGGTGTACTTATGTGAAATTCCACCGTCAAACCGCACCAAGTGGTCCTGGTCATCATGTGCCCCGCCCCGCCTCCCTTTCTTCTTCTCTTGGGACTGGACGGCTATCAATGGACGACTTCATCCTTGGTCCTTCCCCAGTGAGCGTACCCAGTATGGAGACTTCCTCGGGTGATCCGCTTTACACAACCCCGTTTTCCTTCAATCATGTGTATGCTTCGTCAGCAAACCCTGTACATCTTCCCATGTCGCTCTCTTCCGACTCCGAGATTGCTGGAAGAAATCGGGCACAAGCTGACCTTATGCGTCATGCCGGAGCTCCCATGCTTGCAAATCCCCAAGGTTCACCGGCACTTCTACCTGAGCTTTACACGGACCACAACCAACCTTCCAACAATTGGCTTGGATGGGGCGAGAGCACAAACCCGGGGTTGACTACTATACAAACTAGTCAACCCCAGTTCGCGTCTTTGGATGAAGCTTTCTCACAAAATCAATATGGTGCGGACGGTTTAGATAACTTCAACTCAGAAATGTTCACTGGGCCCTTCATTGGATTAGCCTACCGGCCTCGCCGAGACTCCGTTGATTACAGTGACGGCAGTAGCGCTTCGCAATCCATGCCTTCTAGCGCTACTTCGTCCAACGTCCATCTCCCCCTCTCGGCGGGGGATATGTACCAGGGCGTTTCAGAGGACTTTCAACAGCGAATGCTGCTTGACCCTCAACGCCGAAGAGACTCGATGTCCTCTACCTCTGCACCTGAATCCCACGACCAGCAGTCCGATGAACATTCTCGAGTCGGTGAAGGCGGGTTCTCCTCCGCATTTGGACTCATGTCTATTGACGACCCAAATGTCCTTGCTGGGCTCTCAACAGATGGTGTACCTTTCTTCTCAAACGCTGCAATGAATATGCGACCTCATTCGCCGAACGTTACTCCGATGCCGCCCAAGGCACTATCACAGCAGCAGCTCAGAGATCGCGGCATGTCACTCTCTGCGTTGCCCACACCTGGTCTAGGTCGTGACGACTTCATGTGGAAGGCATTCATACGCACGCCTATGAGTGGACCTCAACTCGCTGGCTCAGAAGTGCCGGGCACCATGCCGCAATCTCCCTCTTCACGCCGAAGAGTTCGTGTGTCCTCTCTTCCAAGTTCCAAAACGCCTACCGTAGAACGAGCCCTTCCTGGTATGGCAAACGGTAATGGAGAGGGAACTCGCATGACGCTCCATGGCAACCCTGAAGATCTTCGGAGCTATGAAGCTGCTGTCAATGCTCGCAACGCATCGCTCAACCTCAACCTCCCAAAACGGCGAGGTACGCGGGGAAACCCACCTGCATCTGTTTCTTCCGGTGCACGTGGCACTAATCGTCGCACAGATACCACACATTCGCAGTTGAATATCGGTTTTGATTTGAACGCCAGCCGTCCTTCAAGCTCCTCGTCGGCATCGTCACTTTCGCAGGCATTCATGTCTCATCTGCCTCCCATGAAGGGAGCTGCGCCACCAATGAATGGGGTGTCCATTTCGTTGCCTGTACCTCGTGTGAGCAGCATGGGAAGTTCAAGCACTCAAAGCGGGTCAAGAGATGGGTCAAGAGAGTCATCTGTTGCCTCTGACTGCACAGGAAGCTCGGAGGGCGAAATGTTCCGGCCTGCTTTCAAGCGTCTCCCTTCACAGACCCTGGGTCCGGCCAATGCCAAACGTGCTCAATTCGAAAAGAACGGAGTTGCTGAGAAGGAATCTATCATTGTGAATGGTGACCGTACTATGCTAGGCGTTTCCAATGGTGGCTCGCGTCACGTCACTGTGCTTCCTGGCCGTGCTCGCCAATCGAGCGAGAAACATTCGTCTCGGAATGGTTTCAACGTGCAACGACAATGAAGGATCCATCCTCTTCACTTCACTTCCGTCACATTCGTTGTTCTGTGCTGTGATTCGTGAACCATACCGTACGTTCTTCTGATACCTAAGGCTATTTGTTGGACATAGTTATTTCTTCTTCGGGTGTTGTCGCTTACTTTTCTTTTGGCTTCATTGTGTTACAATTTGGATACCTTATTCTCATGTATACTACCGCGCGCGTACGACACCCATACACGAACGCAAGTAGTACTGGCTAGTGATCATAGCATACGCTGCCAGTGACTAGCATAGTATGTTACAAAATAAAGCTTGTACAGTCCTGGTAGTTGGGTGTGTGTTGGAGTCTACTACTGGTACTCGTCGAATTCGAGGGCCACGGTAATCGTGAGGACCGGTAGATTGTTGTAGAGCTTTATTTGAATATGCTCGTTGGCAGCACCAAGAACTCTATAATATTAAATTTGTAATGGTCGACCAGACGTGGTGTAGCCTATGTACCACTACCAGTCGCTACACTTCATGTCATTTGTCAAACATGTGAAATCGGATCACCTGGCAGACCGCAGGGAATTCCCCTGGTTCCAAAATAATTCTTGCAGGAGTGATCATCCACTGGTTCGCTTCCGGACGATCAGGTTCAAGTCGGTGCTTTTTTGTCAAACTCGCTGCTTGAAATTTTTTTACTTCCGGCAGTTTCTCGACAGGTAGGCTATGGCATTCACTGTTCTGGCAGTGTGTCACAGTCTAATGTTCAAAATCCCAGAGTGACCGTCCGATGCCGTCGTTCGTCCACGATGAGTCACTCACACGACATGACTCATCATTCGAACTTAGCTGCTACCTTTCGGTCGATGCACAGATACACCGAGTCAGTGACTTCGGTGCGTTACCCTCGTATGTGGTAGATTGATGAACAGATCTACCTAGCAGGCCGTTCATTGTCGATTGTGCGCTAGGCAAAACTATCTATCGAATCTTTGCCGAGGTACACGGATCTTGGTGATGGCATCGTACTTCAACAGCCTTCCTGCTAGATCGACGTTCTCAATTCCCTGGCCAATAATGTCAAGGATCTGTCAGCTATCGTCGGGTCGAAGCCATCAACGGACGGAACACATTGTGATTTTGCCGACTAAACGCGTAGTGCTATTGATAGGAATTCGTCTTGATGCGATGAGTCATTGGACATTGTTCGGAAAAATGGGAAATATAAGTCTTACGATCGTTCATCATGACATTGTACTTTTGCGCAACCCTTAATCACTGTAGGAACCGGACATCTCCGCTAACGACGAACTTACCTATCATTGTGGATTGTGTAGGTGTATTTGAATCTGCAAATGATCTGATACGACGAAGGCGGAAGACCCCTAAAATTAGAAAAGTAATATACTATGACTTGCGACCTTCGCAATACCTTGATTTTGGGGGTTTATCGCAGTTGGTGCGCAAGCTTGTGCTTTTCTCCCTTTAAATGGTTACTAAGTTAGGCGGCTCAGATCAGTACTGTTCCCTGCCACTGCCCTACCCAACATATATTTGCAATGGACTATTGCCTCACTTGATTTACTCTTTCCTCTGCTGGCGGGCGATGTGCTCTTCCCCTCTCGCGGTCCGGCCTTGAACAATTTTGGCACCCCACTGGCTGTTTTAATTGTCGATCACCCTGATTCTTCCACCGCCGACTCCTTGTGGTTACCCACCGCTGTTCCCACTGGCAACCCTGCTCCACTTCATCTACCTTGGTTTCTAATTCCAGAGGCTTTTGGTGAAGATCTCGCTCGTGCTAATTTATACATTCGACGAGGATCATGTCACTTGCACTATCACTTTGTAAGGCAGATTCTGTGCAGGCCACCGCAGATAAATGTGGGCGAGTGAGCAAGGGGGTAAAATTTACCGCAACAGAGAAGGCAGTAAAGTTTCGGGACGTCCGACCTACTGACGGAATCAAAGACGTATAGATTCGATATTTCATATCGTTTTGGGTACAAATACAAGAAATCCACATCACGAGCCTGCGCCCAGTTATTTCTGATGTTCTGGTTCTTCCAAGTCGTGACTCGTGAGTACTTGAGTACCGTCCCCGCTGTGCGACGGTGGCCTGGGTTGACCTATTGAACGAACTTGTCATTGTTTGAAACGTCTTCAAGATAACTGCTATAGTACACATAAGCTTCTACGCCAATTTGCACCTCTTCTTTCTACGCCAATTTGCATTTCTTCTCAACATCTGCAAGAAGTTGGGCCCATTTCCCTCCATTCCAGGAACTGATCCTGGCCCACTCATCTTCCTTCAGAACTCGTTTGAACCACAGCAAGTAACAAGCCACGACGATGTCTGCATAGGAAAAAGTGTCACCCATGAACCACTTCCCGTCTGTCTTCTGGTACCAATCGTAAACAGTATTCTTGTACCCCTTCTCTAGCAGGGCCCAGTCTTCACCGTAACTGTCATCCCAAGGCAGCGCGATGTCAATGGAACGAGCTTTGGTGAAGAACTTCACACTGGCGGGACTCATGATTTCCGTGGAGCGTACCCAGATAGACTTGATAGAAGGCGTGATGATTTGGTCCAAATGGGCAGAGTTGAACTCGCGTATCGCAGATTCCGAGTTGTTAGGAAAAATAGGCTTCTCGGGATATGTCTTCTCGAGGTAGGAGGCGATTTCGAGGGAGTCGGTGATGAGGGCACCGGTGTTAGGGTCGCTGAGGACCGGGATGGGGTAAACATCCGTGCCGTCTAAACGTTTGTCTGGCTTTGCACCGATGGCCTGCATAGCGATCGAGATGTCTGCGTATTCGACCCAGACAGTCACGAACGGAAGACCCTTGTAGCTCAAAACGAACCTGAGACGTAGTAGACTTTGGTCAGATATCAAAGTGACACACAGAACATAAATTACTGACCTTGGCTTTGCGGGGTTGGGCGACCAGCTAATGCCTGGTAGGTTGGAGACGATATCATATAGGACAAGTGTCTGCGTCATGGTGTACTAAGACGTGCGGTTTGAAGTGCTACGGCCAATCTTGAGACTCTTTTTAAAGGCTGAGGGGCTTCATTGGTAAGCACCTGAGCTTGGTTAACATCCTCGAACACCGGAACTATACCTCTATGCAGCACGGATTATGGGCGATGTAGTACCGCCGCAGTTGGAAAGATTGATAACGATAGGACCAGAATAAAAAGGCGCCGTCGTGCCAGAGGAATCAAATACATATGGGAATGGGATAAAGCTCGTACCTTGTTAGAAGTCAGTGGTGTCATTAGATGCTGCGTTGGAGTGCCTGACCTCCTCTAACGGGGGTATGAATTGGAGATGCAACCAATTGGGCGCATTGGCGGTTGCAGGCACAAAGTATGGTGTTGGTATTGATCGAGATCCTTGATACATGTTAGTAAGAGGCCTAGGACATTGAAGAAGGTTCACTTACGGGTGTGAAACACCCGCCAGAGGTTAAACCGGTTATAGTTGATCAGCTCCCAGCAGCCCACTACACACAAGGGAGGCAGCCATTCCTTTTTTGTGGCCTGCACTTGCGCATTGTACAAAATGTGATGCGCGCTTCGTAGTCTAGATGACTCAGCCTGACTAACCGTTTGCGCTGCTATCTATGTCAGTAAGTTAGTCCGAGGACGTCCGGAACATGGAAACTCTAGGTCCAGTCTACGTAGAGTCTACTCTGGGTCCTGTCTGGGTCCTGTCTCAGTGGTGGAGGCTATACCGTCATAAGCTTTGATACAAAGCCAGGGATACTAGAACAATAGTTATGCATGCTCACCTAGCATTGCCAGCCCTCATGTATGCATGCATACAAGTGGAGAATCAGTTGAGGAAGCGTACATAAAGCATACAGTTAGAAAACAGTTCTTCTCAAACATCTCCGCCCGTCGCCTAAAGATAGATTTAGCATGGTTCTCGGACATCTCCGCCCGGATGCTTGTCTAAAGATAGATTTAGCACGGACATTTCCGCCCGCCTCGGAAGGCATCAATGTGGCCGTGGAAGAATATCCGGACCTTGCCGGACCTTGCTACAGCTGCGCACTGGCCAATAATGTCAAGGTATCATCGGGTCCAAGCCATCAACGAACGGAACACATTGTGATTTTTCTGGCTCAACGCGTAGTGCCATTGATAGGATTTCGTCTTGATGCGATGAGTCGTACATTATTCGGAAATGGGAAATGTAAGTCTTACGATCGCTCACCATCAATGACACCATGACATTGTACTTTTGCGCAACCCTCAATCACTGTAGGAACCAGACATCTCCGCTAATGACGAAACCCATCAAATATTGTAGATTATGTAGGTGTATTTGATTCTGCAAAGGATCTGACACGACGAAGACGGAAGACCCCTAAAATTGGAAAGTAATGTATGACTTGCGACATTCGCAATACGTTGATTTTTGGGGGTTTTGTTGGTGCGTAAGCTTGTGCTTTCTTCCTATGAGTGGTTACTTAGGCGGCTCAGATGAGTGCTGTTCCCTGCCACTTTTCGTGCCAAATCCTGGCTCAGGGGGTCCACACGACCTAAGCTTAGCGTGCACACTTTGTGACTATGATGCTGGCCTGGGTTGACCTGTGGAAGGAACTTATCATTGTTTGAAATGTCTCCGAAATGAATGTGATAGTATGTGCAATCCTCTACGCCAATTTGCACTCCTTCTCAACATCCACCAGAAGTTGGCCCCATTTCCCCCCATTCCAAGAACTGATCCTGACCCACTCATCCTCCTTCAAAACTCGTTTGAACCACAACAGACAAGAAGCCACGATGATGTCTGCATACGAAAAAGTGTCGCCCATGAACCACTTCCCGTCTGTCTTCTGGTACCATTCGTAAGCAGTATTGTACCCCCTCTCTAGTAGGGCCCAGTCTTCACTGTAGGTCGCATCCCAAGGCAGCGGCACGTCTATCGAACGAACTTTGATGAAGAACTTCGCACTGGCGGGACTCATTATTTCTGTGGAGCGTGCGAAGATAGGCTTTACACCAGGTACAATGAATCTGAAATGGGCAGAGTCGAACTCGCGTATCAAGGATTCTGAGTTGTCGGGAAAAATGGCCTTCTCGGGATATGTCTTTTCGAGGTAGGAGGCGATTTCGAGGGAGTCACTGATGAGGGCACCGGTGTTAGGGTCGCTGAGGACGGGGACGGTGTAAACATCCGTGCCGTCTGAACGTTTGTTTGGCTTTGCACCGATAGCCTTCATAGCGATCGAGATGTCTGAGTATTCGACCCAGACTGTCACGAATGGAAGACCCTTGTAGTTCAAAATGTACCTGAGGCATAGAAGACCTTGGTCAGATATCAAAGTGACATACAGGACATGGATTACTGACCTCGGCTTTGCGGGGTTGGGTGACCAGTTATTGCCTGGTAGGTTGGAGAGGATGTCATACAGGACAAGTGTCTGCGTCATGGTGTGTTAAGACGTGGGGTTTGAAGTGCTACGGCCAATCTTGAGACTCTTTTTGAAGGCTGAGCAGCATCATTGGTAAGCATCTAGCTTGGTTAGCATGCTTGAACATCAAAACTATACCTCCATGTAGCATGGATTATGGGCGATGTACCGCCGCAGTTTGAAAGTTAGCAACCAGTGGTGTCATCGGAAGCTGTGTCGGAGTGGCTGACCTCCTCTAACGCGACGCATGTTATGGTGGGGTATTGATCCTTGATGCGTACTAAGAGGTCTAGGACGTTGAGTCATCGAGAAGAGGTTCACGTACGGGTGTCAAGCGCCCGCCATTTGTGGCCTGCACGCATTGTACAAAATGATGCGTGCTTGGTGGCTGTATAAGTTGCATCAATGACTCAGCCTAACTAACCGTGTGCACTGCTATCCATGTTATTAGTAAGTTAGTCCAATCTCAGGCTCAGGAGGTCCAGGCCCACATAACATTGATCTAAGCCAGACACGTGGTGCACATTTCGTGAACGGTGGCCAGGCTGGGTCGTCCTGTTGAAGGAATTTATCATTGTTCTCAATGTCTCCGAAAAAACTGCTATAATACTACACGCAGTCTCCTACGCTAATCCGCACTCCTTCTCAACATCTGCGAGAACTTGAGCCCATTTCCCTCCATTCCAAGAACTGATCCTGACCCACTCATCCTCCTTCAGTACTCGTTTGAACCACAGCAAATAACAAGCTACAATGATATCTGCATACGAAAAAGTGTCACCCATGTACCACTTCCCGTCTGTCTTCTGGTACCATTCGTAAGTAGTATTGAACCCCTTCTCTAGTAGGGCCCAGTCTTTATCGTAAGTCGCATCCCAAGGCAGCGGGATGTCTATGGAACGAACTTTGATGAAGAACTTAGCACTGGCGGGACTCAATATTTCTGCGGAGCGTACGAAGATAGACTTAAAAGCAGGTAGAATGAGTCTGATATGGGCGGAGTTGAACTCGCGTATCAAGGATTCTGAGTTGTTGGGAAAAATGGCCTTCTCAGGATATGTCTTCTCGAGGTAGGAGGCGATTTCAAGGGAGTCACTGATGAGGGCGCCGGTGTTGGGGTCTTTGAGGACGGGAACAGTGCAAAAATCCGAGCCGTCTGAGCGTTTGTTTGGCTTTGCGCCGATGGCCCTCATAGCGATCGAGATGTCTGAGTATTCGACCCAGGCGGTCACGAACGGAAGACCCTTGTAGCTCAAAACGAACCTAGGGCCCAGCAGGCTGGTCAGATATCAAAGTGTGACATACAGAATATGAATTACTGACCTCGGCTTTGCGGGGTTGGCTGAAAAGTTATTGCCTGGTAGGTTGGAGAGGGCGTCGTACAGGACAAGCGTCTGCATCATAGAGCACTGAGACATGGGGTTTGAAGTGCTGCGGCCAATCTTGAAACTCTTTTTAAAGGCTGAACGGCTTCATTGGTAAGCACCTGAGCTTGGTTAGTGCATCGATGAGTTCTTGAACACCGAAACTATATCTGTGTATATAGAGGCAACCGTATGGCGTGGATCGTGAGTGACATACCGCCGCAGTTGCAAAGTTAGCAACCAGTGGCCCATCATCGGATGCCTGTGTGTTGGAGTGGCTGACCTCCTCTAACGCGTTATGGTGGGGTATAAATTAGACATATAACCAAGGCCCTGTGACGTATTACGGTTAGCTCGATACATGGCAGGCACGGTATAGCGTTGGTATTAATCCTTGATGCTTACTAGTCCACATTGGGCAGAGGCCTACTATTGAACCGTATCAGGAAGACAGTTGACATACGGGTCTCAAGCGCTAGCCAGAGATTGTGCTTGATCAGCTCCTGATAGCCCACGACACATGGGGAAGGCAGCATTCATTCTTTGTGTCCTGCACTTGCGCATGGTACAACTGTTAAGTGTGATCGCGCTTTGTGGCGGTATAAGTTTTGACTGACCATGTGTGCCATACTCCGGGTATCATCATTCTCCACCAAAGCCTGCTTTCTATATTATCTTGCTGACAGTGCCGCATACGCTGTTGCCGAGTTATTCAACAGCATCAATGTCTCAGGTATGGAGGATTGTACCATTGTGTTCTATAATTTATCGGCATTACACAAGTATTCGAAAACACGAGCCCGCGTCGATGTCACCGTCCCTGTCAGCCATCAATGCATCAACATCCTCGCACTCGTGAACAACAACGACGAGTTAGAAATGTTGTCCGTTTCTGCATCCTTCATTGAAGTCAGACAAGCTTTAAAAATATTCTGTCTCACGCACCCACTAATAAGTTGAATGAGCCCAAATAGACACTCCGTTTCCTGCCAGTGGCGAAAGCAGAATCTCATCAGTGAATTCATGAGTCCTTGAAATTGTAGCCGTCGCAGCTGTAGGATGATGTAATTCTGCTCCTACCGAATATGACTATGTATACCACGAGAAATTTGACTTGATCATACTTAGCCATGGATGGTCACCGACATAGACTCGCTAGATGAGACCTTAACAAAATCATAACAAGCTACCTTCGCAGCCAGCAACGGACGGAAGCTCACTAGCGTTGGTGACGTTGATCATTCTCAGTTCCTATCAAATGTTACCTTGATTCTAATGTTATCCAAGGCTTTCCGCAGGACAATGGCTCTAACCTTTGACAGCAAATATAGTTTGGCCTGGTGGTTCATGGCAGAGTTGCGACATACCACCGGTGCGGCCACCGAGGGATGAAAGCTCACTAGCGTTGATGCTGTTAGTCGTTCTCAGTTCCCACCAAATATTACCTTGATTCTAATGTTATCCAAGACTTTCCGCAGGACAATGGCTTTAACCTTTGACAGCAAATATAGTTTGGCCTGGTGGTTCATGGCAGAGTTGCGACATACCACCGGTGCGGCCACCGAGGGATGAAAGCTCACTAGCGTTGATGCTGTTAGTCGTTCTCAGTTCCCATCAAATATTACCTCGATTTAAATGTTATCCGTGACTTTCTGAGGGATAATGGCTTTAGCACCAGTCAAAAAATATAGTTTAGCCTGGCGATTCATGGCAGAGTTGCGACAACCACCATTGTAGTCAGTAAGGGATGAAAGCTCACTACCATTAATTAATATTGTTAATCTTTCTCAAACTGTAGGTGTCTTGAGGCGCAGCGGGCACCCTGTGCTATGCAGACACCCGAATTAGTAAGTTAACAACTGGAATCAATTCGCCGAACTTGTTCAAATGGTCTTTGGACAGCTCTTCGGACAATGTGTGCTAATATCGAGGCCATATATGTCCTCATCAAACTAAGAGGTCCAGTGAAACCAACTTCAAAGCACGAATCAATCGAGGGGCGCTTCTTCCAATTTTCCTCATTCTTTGAGTGAAACGGATATCATTGATATTACTACTCCATTTGGGCTCGTTGGTTGGCCTCATTGAAATGTGCGTAGATGCGCCCGTTGAACTTCTCCACGAGAAGAGGGATACCCTCCTCGTGGCGATGCGTATGTCCAACAAGGTACTCGACCTCAACGTCATCCGAGTCAAGAACTGGGCCGTCGTTCGATTCGACGTGAAGTATATTCCTAATGGCGCGTTTTGACGGTTCACCATAATTCACCGAGAATGCATTCAAGTCCTCCACGCAGTGGACATTGGGACGTACTACCGCATCCATCCTGTCCAAACCTTGCCAATTCCGCGGGGTGGCCTCGTCAAAAGAAAGGTACCAAAATCGGACCTGTCCGTTCGCGTTTGATGGTTAGAAACAGAGGAACGTTTGTGCGCCACATACCATGTAACCTGACCTCCCACGTGTACCAGAATAGCATGAATTGGAAAAGCATCCGACATCACAAAACGGCGTGTTTGGCTTCTTTTGATTTTTGAATTCCGGGCGTATCAATGCTGTCTGACATAGACCTGAAAGCATTGTGGGATCAAAGCCAAATGATTGGATACCCGCACTACTGGGCGCACTCATCGAATCAAAACCTCCCGATAATTGACCTACGAGATCGGCGACAGATGCGGCGTTGGGCTGAGGTAGATTGGCTTCTCTCCAGAAGAAATTATCGCACTCTGACCCCACCGTCATGGTCTTCACGTCCACATCTATCTTGTCATCACTGATTATCGTCGTGGGCTCGCCAGGACTGTCAGGTATCTGCGCTGACGATATGTATAGTGCACCCAAAGCTGTTTGCTCACGCTCCTCCTGAGTCGTCTTTTCTGTATTATTCTGTCCGCGTTGGGACGCTTCGAGATCGAATTCGAGATCTATAGATTGCGTTTATTAATTGGTAGCGACTCGTGATAACAATGATAATTTGCTCACTTATTGGATCCGTCCAATCGATAACTTCTTCGAATAGGGGAGCATGTAGAGCAGCACCATCTCCCCGATCCAGATCGCGCAAACTGTGAGCAGTATGGACACCCTATGTGAACAAAATACACAAAGGTATTCGTGACATCAATATAAGTACTGTACACCAACATAAAAAACGAGTAGAATGCTGACATCAACAGGGTCATCAACGTACACAGCTCGTTCTATCAGCCGGATCAATTCTAGCTGACCATCAGGAGCCTAAGTCACGGATTTTCTCTTTGTTCTTCCAGAAGTCACCAGGGGCGGCGTAATCGAAGCTGGTGGCGGTGTGGCCGTTGTAGAGACTCGTGCATCTCATAGTGTGATATGGCACTTTACACTAGGGAGTATACAGCACCAACTCGCAGCATCACTCTGTGTACCATCCACAGTGATTCCTATATGACGCGCAGCTTTCCCGCGCAATGCGCACCATGCGCGCACCATTCCCGCGCTTCACGATGTATACGCGCGCGCGCGTTCCCGCGCTTGCGCGCCCTATAGCGCCAGCCATCCAGATGCATCCATCCACTGTCCACCAAGCTCCCTAGTGCGTATATTTCCATTTCCTTTATTAGCATAGTTCCACCTTTATTTTTATCATAGTTTCTCACTCATATATATTTTTACATACCTACTCGGTAGCGCTTCGGCTCCGCATGAGCGCGCTTAGGCGCGCTATATAAGTGCCAGCAGTACATACTATTATTTACCTTACTTTTCACCCAACTTTACCTAGTACTTACTACTTAGAAAGTCGCAGTAGAAATCTATTCATTAGCACAACACATCTCACATCCTTTATCTTGCTTATATCTTCACATAAGTTTAGTCTCTCTTATTTCCGCTTACACGCGCGCGCTTTCCCGCGCTTCGCGCTAATACGCGCGCGCGTTCCCGCGCCTTCGTACCTTGCGCGCACCTGCGCTTTCTCGCGCTTCGCTGAAGCGCGTACCTCTAGATCTCCGCTGCACCTGCTTCCCCTTTAGGGTCGAATGCACTTGTCCTTTCAAGTATAGCAGACTAGGCAACGCACGACCTACAACTTTTTAGATACAGTCAGGAGCATTTTCTTTGTTCCTCTCAGTATTGTTGTTTCTACAACTGGAGCCCACCGCGAGGGGAGCAGTCAGCAAGATCTAGTTTTGCGCATCTTCACACTTCACGCTATTTAACGCATAAAGGTCAATCTCTTTGCATATTCAAAAGCTAACCAATTTCTAGTCACGCATTCTCGCGCCTTGTGCGCGCGCTTTCCCACGCCTGTGCGCCTTACGCGCGCACCTATACGCCTCGCGTGCGCATGCGCCTTCGCACGCCTCAATGCCTTATAGATTGCCCATCTGCGGCACAGCAAACGCGCCCAAGTTCAACGGCACTACAGACAACCTCGCCGAATTTATTGACGCATATGAGCAGCTTGCTGATGAAGCAGGACTCCAAGGACACGACTGCATTAAAGGTATTATCCGCTACCTTGAGCGCGACGATCGAGAACTATGGGGAGGTATGCCAGAAGCGGCAGTAAGTGATTATGAAGCATTCATGACAGAAGTGAAGGTAATGTATCCTGGATGGGATGGTAAAAGACGCTACGCGCTCGCGGACTTGCGCGCTATCGCGCGCGAATACGCTAACAAACCAATGACCTCTTGCACAGAACTCAGCAATTACCTGCGCGCATTCAGGAAGGTTATGCAGCCACTCATGGATGAAGACCGTATTGGAAAGGCCGAACGCGACCACCTATTCATGGAAGGAATCCCTAGCGATGCTCAGGCGCAAATTCGCTTGCGCCTTATGATCAAGTTCCCTGACCACCATCCATACGACCCATACCCATTCATGGACATCTTCGCAGCTGCGCAGTTCCTATTACCTGCGCGCGCTTTTCCCGCGCCAAGCGCACCAGTAAGCGCACCAGTTAGCGCACCTGTGGTAGCGCCAAGCACACCAGTGCAAGCTAAGGTAGCTAAGTACAAAGATCGCTACCACGCGCATCGCGCAACACAGGATACGACCATTAGCACTAATGCAACAGCTGGACTCTTCTATCGCGCACCCTCAGATGTTGTACTTGACAGAAAGCCACCAGTTCCTATTCACGTGCCTCGCGCGCGCGCCTTTCCCGCGCCTACGCCCGATTCCCGCGCCTACGCGCGATTCACGCGCACCTCAAGCATCAACTGCGCCAGCATGCAAAGCTATATCAGACTGCATTACTTTAGATCACGAACTCGAACGCGCGCTCGCAAAGCGCGCTGCAGGCGCCTCTTCACTATCATCCTCAGCAGCATCATCTCCTTCACAATCCGCATCATCTCCATCACCATCAATCGCATCAGAAGTCAGGGATGACTCTAATCATCTATTGCACACTAACGCGCCAGTTGAAACACGCGCGCCTATCGCTATCGCATCGCGCGCGCCCATCGCTATCATATCACCAGCAGTCAGGGATGACTCTAATCATCTATTGCACACTAATGCACCGCTAGAAACACGCTTGCCCCTCGCTATCGCATCGCTTAAGGAAGAAACCTCGCCAATCGCACCATCACCATCACTGCTTGCATCACCAGAGGTCAGGGATGACCCTAAATATCTATCGCGCCTTAGCGCGCCTATAGAGGAGCCTTCTGCCACACCGGAGGCTCAAGTCGCATCTTGCATCAACCAGAGTTTGTCTCTGGTAATTCCATTTGTCACTAACGATCACGCGCACATCGCGCTCTTTGCTTCTAGTGACTACCGCGCGCCGGTAAAACATCCATGCATCACACCACCTAACCATCAAGCAGAGCATGTCTCAGGCGACCCTGGCGCGTCTCAGGCGCACCATATTGCGCCTAAGGACGCGCAATGCGCGCGCCTAGAGGCAGTGTATATTTACCCTCATCTTGTTTCGCGCTTTTTGTCCTTTTCACGTTTGAAGCTCTTAAGGAGCTATATGATGATTCCAAACACTTTAATTTCATCTTCTCACCACCCCTTGTTCACGCGCCATGATCACGCGCATCGTGCAATATGCGCGCGCGTTCCCGTGCCTCGTGCACTCATAAATTTAGCAGAGTTTTCACGCTACCGCATTTCTATCGCTTCTCCCCTTTTAAATTTCATTTCTGTCATTCAACACAAGGTATATTCCAATCAGACATCCAGGCGCGACATAGGCGCGCGCCTGACACATACATATGCGCCTAACCCCCCTATCATCACCTTTAACTTCGCACTTCGCACATTTATTCGCATTCTTCGCACTTTTGCTTACCATGTCAATTTCGTTCCTGCACGCCTTGATGCGCACTATTCTCCTTCACCTATGCGCCTATTGCGCCTTGATATACCACCCTTACAGCCCATTGGCGCAACATTTGCGCCTAATTCTTCACTATACATGTCTCTCGCTAATGAATTTGCAGAGAAATGGCCGTTCCTCGCGTGTTCGGCCAATATAATCAAATTCGCGCGAAATTGCGCCAAGGCGCGCACATCGCGCGCATCCTATCAGCTTGTAGGGCGCCTCTACACCCCTTGCTGCGCCTCCCATTGGCGCGCCTTCAACCTGCAGCGCGTTGTGCAGGAATTCATTCTGCCAGTTACAAGCCCCCCCAAGCGCGCCAACTGCCTCGCGCATTCCAACCCTACCTTGGGTCAAGCGTTAGCTCGCAAGAGACGCGAAGCGCGCTAGCCACGCGCACTCGCACGCGCTCAAGGAGGAGGATCAAGCGCCTCAGCCGCGCATCAAAGGAGGAACATATACCAACACTGTTTCATAGGATATTGTTTGTTTTACCCTGGGTTTCGTCCAGCGCTCTTTCATTTCATTTTCTCTCATTATAACACTGTCCAAAAGACTAATAACACACTGATATATATGCATATAGGGATTGCCTAGAAGAACATAGAAGAAAAACAACCATAGATCGTGCCCGCCTAGCTCAATAGTATTATTTTCTCTTTGCACGCATGACGCGGCACCATGCCCCTTTTTACCTTAGAACGCGCACATATGCGCGCAGTCTTCCCACGCTCACACGCACATACGCGCGCAATATTCACGCGCCCATACGCCTCGCGCGCGCACACATGCGCGCTTCCCGCGCCTTGCTCATAGGAAGGTGTAGATGTTGACAGCTGCACGAAGAAGACAAGTCGGATAGGACATCCGCAAAGTCTACCATTTTCCCTTCATATTTTCACATATAGTTTTACTCACAATGTTCAAACCTTTAGCATCTAATATTTAGCGCGCCTAGCAGGACTTGGTCTGGACATGGATTGGATCGCTCCTGGACTGCGCCACTTTGCATCATACCCACCATACAACACATGCGACAATCACGCGCTTTCTCGCGCCTTGTGCGCGCGCGCTTTCCCGCGCTTTACGCCATATGCGCGCATCTCGCCCACACCTTGCGCGCCACATCCATATCACTCTCGCATCATCGCCCCACACCCATGGCATATTATTCACATCAGAGTCACCCTCGCAATCCACCATGCTATGCTTCATTCCCGCGCCTTCATGCATAGCGCGCGCACATTCTCGCGCCTCGCGCATACCATGCGCGCGCACCTTCCCACGCCTTTGCACCTTGCGCGCGCCTGCGCTTTCGCATACATTGCATATCACGCGATAATTCCTGCACTCGCACATTCATCACCCAACAACCAAAGCATCGTACAAGCATCGCACTTGCATACTCTCACGCAAAATCCTCACCACGCGCGCGCTGAGTGGGGACACTCAGAATTTAAGTCCCTGGGAGATGTAGAGACTCGTGCATCTCATAGTGTGATATGGCACTTTACACTAGGGAGTATACAGCACCAACTCGCAGCATCACTCTGTGTACCATCCACAGTGATTCCTATATGACGCGCAGCTTTCCCGCGCAATGCGCACCATGCGCGCACCATTCCCGCGCTTCACGATGTATACGCGCGCGCGCGTTCCCGCGCTTGCGCGCCCTATAGCGCCAGCCATCCAGATGCATCCATCCACTGTCCACCAAGCTCCCTAGTGCGTATATTTCCATTTCCTTTATTAGCATAGTTCCACCTTTATTTTTATCATAGTTTCTCACTCATATATATTTTTACATACCTACTCGGTAGCGCTTCGGCTCCGCATGAGCGCGCTTAGGCGCGCTATATAAGTGCCAGCAGTACATACTATTATTTACCTTACTTTTCACCCAACTTTACCTAGTACTTACTACTTAGAAAGTCGCAGTAGAAATCTATTCATTAGCACAACACATCTCACATCCTTTATCTTGCTTATATCTTCACATAAGTTTAGTCTCTCTTATTTCCGCTTACACGCGCGCGCTTTCCCGCGCTTCGCGCTAATACGCGCGCGCGTTCCCGCGCCTTCGTACCTTGCGCGCACCTGCGCTTTCTCGCGCTTCGCTGAAGCGCGTACCTCTAGATCTCCGCTGCACCTGCTTCCCCTTTAGGGTCGAATGCACTTGTCCTTTCAAGTATAGCAGACTAGGCAACGCACGACCTACAACTTTTTAGATACAGTCAGGAGCATTTTCTTTGTTCCTCTCAGTATTGTTGTTTCTACACCGTTACTGGAGAGTCCCTACGCCCTTTACCCATTGACTTCAGTGCCTCCTGGAACGGAACGATCGATGACGGTTGCGCAACATTGAGATCAGGCTCCTTCTTGACAGGCGCCAGGGCTTTCTTGAAGCTTGGTAATTTGGCTTTCGGTTTCGGCGCAGAAAAGAATGAGGAATCGGAACGAACATCTTTGACGGCGAGAACGGGTTTCGTCTCTTTCTTCATGGCTGTTGGCTTTGACGCGGAAGTAGTAGGCGCTACAGCGGCCTTCTTGGCAGGTGGTGGCGGTTTTGCTGATGTAGGCAGGAATAGTGTAAACAAGTATGGAAACGTGGTACTTCATATGCTCACCTCAACACGAAAGATGTCGGAAGATCGATCCCAACCTAATGTTTCACCTCAGCACGAGAAGCTCCGACGAACTTGTTACAACGCACCTTGACGTAGCCATATGGCTCCAAGCCTCACGTTCTGCAAATGTTAGTTGGGCTGAAGACAACCGTTGACATAACTTGAAAACACCGAAGACTGCCAGCCAATGACCCGCTTGTGAGTCTCTTGCCATCTGGGGAGAAGCATAGTGATCTCACCGTATAGTGCTTCTCCAGCAAACTAAGGACTTGCTGCTCGAGTCTACCGTGACATCTCTAATGCGAGATCGCACCTGAAATTGAATACAGCGACCAAGGACGGCAGAAGAACAAAGAGATGACAGTACACACGTGAGGTGGGACGAAACGAGCCTGAGCGCTGAGCCCGGGCTGTGGGCTGAATCTAGGCCTGGTCTTTGACAAAAAAGGTAAATAATTCACGCACACAGGTGCCTGGACGTTTACAGCATTCTCTCGTTTGAAAACCAAACGCGATTGATGAATTCTAAGATATACTGAAGAAAGTCATGCATTCACCGATGCAGCTACATGTCTGGTCCATCAGCCAATCGTTGTCCCAGCGCCGGATACCTAGCAGCTATAGTGAAATGACTTGGATATCAAAACGAGAGGTCATCAAACATTTCCTCAATTTCCCCGTCAAACTCAAAGCCGTCAGGATCTTCGTCATCTCCAAGTTCCTCCTCCCCTATTTCATCACATTCGTCTTCGGACTCGGACTCACCAATTCGGTCGTCATCCAAGTCCATCTGTTCGTCATCTTTTGCTCGTCAGTTGTCGTATTCTAGGCAACGTCTTTCTTGTCCTGCTCGTCTTTATTCAACTCCCACAAAGACAGCAAATGCGCCTGCTACCGCATTCGCCCAAGTCCCTCTCCCCCATCCAGATTATACTTCCCTGTTAGCTCAGAAGGAAATTCCAGCAAACCACCTTGTAGCTATGAACGGCTTTCTGAAGCGCAGGACCCTGTACACAATCCTGCCAACCCCCCTTCCAGATGACCGTGCTTCAGCTTTGAACAGCTTCTACTTCACTGATTCTCCAACTCAGGACCAGCTTGCTGTCATGGATGCATGTTTGCATAACCTGTATGACGTTCCCCGTGCAAAGCAGATCTTCGAGCAGCTTAGAACCACCAAGTCCCACGAACCCTTGCTCGAGTCTCGCATATACAATTCTTTCTTGGAGGCCTATATCCACATGGCATTTGTCAAGGAGCCCGAAGATAGAACTTTGTGGGTTGAGGATGCGTGTCACCTTTACGACCTCATGGAAAAGGGTACAGATAGAGTCCACCCGACCGCGTCTACATATGCTATAATGTTGTTAGCATGGAGACGGTACGCTTCATTAGTCTCCTTGCCTTATTACTCTAACCACTTTTTCTAGATTTAATCCCGAGTCTGACACGCCCGTCCACCTCTCCGACCTGCCCAACCCGACAACCCTCCTTAGCAACCTCATAGAGCGAGACATTTCACCCACTGCTGTCGTCGCCGATCGCGTTTTGGCATCGTCAGAAGAAGCCTCAGAGATCATAAAACTCCTCTCCAATTCTGCAGTAGATCTCAATCATCCTCGTATATTGGCTGAACTTGGTCAGGCAGAATTCCTTGGGAGTCATGTCCCAGACCCATTGGAGGGCGTCCCAGAGGTCAAGCCTGTCCTACGACTCGCTGTATGTATTGCGTGCTTTCGTTTTCATCTCGCTCACATCTCCTTAGACACCTTCGAAGAAACCTTGGATGAAAACGGGAATGTAATACCTGCGCAGTCTGAGGAAGAAGTTCCCTTCAACCTCGATAACCTCCGCAAACACTTGGCTCAGGTTACCCTTGCACGACGCGTCCTCCCAGAAGACCTCGCTTCCCGACAGAAACTGCTAGAAGAATCAGTTTACGACGTTGCAGTAGAGCGCCTCCGTCACGAAGCCAAACTTTTTGACGAGCTAGGTTTAGGCAACCGCGAACTTCATCATGCAGATTTACAAAAGTGGATGTGGGACTGGCATCAAAAGCTCAAAACGCGTCTCGAGGCAGAAATAAAAGAGATCATCGTTGCGGAGGCAAAAATATGTAAGCATATACGCGCTTGTCAGACATTTGTATTAACCGCCAGCTAGCTACAAGCAATCAAGTCCAACGAATGGGCCCCTTCCTCTCCCTTGTTAAGCCCGAGAAACTTCCCCTTATCACTATCCTTGAGATCATGCGCCTCCAAGGCAGCAGCGGTGTCTCAGATGGGATGAAAACTGCCTGGGCGCTCCTCACCGTCGGGCGCGCTGTCGAGAATGAGTACAAAGCTGAGATGTGCAAGCGCAACCATATCGCCATGCACGCCCAGGCGAGTTCACTGGTTATTTCACGGGCCTCGGGTACAAGGACTTGCATGCGCGCCGGATGACGGCTGCAAAGTACATGGAGGACAGCGAGGAGTGGACATCAGAGTAGATGCAGGTACTTAGGGTGCGCGTTGGGAGTATCCTCGTAGATTGTCTGATGGATTCCGCGATGATCGAGCGGACTGCTGTTGATAAGCGCACCAACGAGGAGATGTAAGTTTGCTTGTCTCTTGTATGTTGCATCAGTTGAAAACTCTCTGCAGTAAAGAGAATTAACCAGCGTTTTTTCGAACGCTCGTCAATGGGCATGACTGATAAACATTCCAGAGAGCACCCGCCAAGGTCCTCGGGGAGACGGATGGCCTTCTTTCTACTATCTGGTGGCAAGACCTCGTGCGTGATGTAGTAAGCTCGATTCCGGTATCCTGTTGTCCTCAGATTCTAAGTACAAGAGTGATAGTTCAAATTACTCTCAGAGTCCGAAATCCGTGCACCGTGCAAAGTGGGCGCTGCTTTCACCACGGTCTGTGTCAACCCTTTTGAATATTTATTATGGCTTCGATCGGAGCTCGAGTCTCGTGGCGTCGTGTTCCATCGGCAATACATAAGGAGCTTGGACGAAGTCCAGCCTCTTGTGGGGAAAACCGGGTTGTTGGTCAACGCCACGTCTCTCGGTGAGCACATGATAGCTATGCCAGCTACCGATGGTTATTGACGGTCCGGATCCGAAGGTTCACGGTCTTTGATCGGAGTAGAAGATACAGCAATGTATCCGATCAGAGGACGATCTATTATAGTCGATATTACAGCCTGACTTTTTTAACAAGTCGTATCTCAGCTGCTTTTTCAAGGAACAAGCCTACCCACAGCACCAACATTCCACATAAGCCTCCGCATCCACGGGAGGGTACAAGCACCCTACGTTCGCCTTCCCAGCATCCGCCACAGGACTTCACCACTTATCTGCTGCAATCCGCTGTTATAGCAAACATTCCATGACGTTTTCAGCGTAACTCGGAGGCACTACTTATGGTTAAATTGTAGTGTGAGTTTCATCATTTTAAACTTCCGACTTCAAATTCATCGGTCCTGAAGCTAAACCTGGCAGGATCCATTTTAGGCCACGGTCGATGGCTCAGATCAGTTCTGTATCGAGTCGTAAGTAGTTAGCCCTGGGAAAGATGCTTACGATCATTATTTGCCCAGCCTTTCTCTCTGAGATTGACGGCATACTAGTCGAGATGATTTGAATGTATGATGACATCCTTTGTCGCGTTTATAAAGCTGCGGTGAGTTCAAATATTTTGTTTTCTCGCTATATCCAGTGACGCTCTCAGGTTGCAGTCTTCTATTAACTCTATGGTCAAATCAATTACTTCCGCTCGTCAGCGTACTCGTGCACAAACCGCAGCTTTCCTCCTTGGAACTCGTCCGGACCTGCCCAGTGTCGGGGCCAGTGAGATCACTCGCATGCGCGCGGTCCGGCACTTTTATGAGCGGATGACTCAAACCCCATCATTAGAAGAACTCACCGTACAACAGCCTTGCCAGGTTCAACTCGACAAAAGTACGTTAAGCGTGTGTATTTCAGGTCTGATGAGATGCTGATCATGTCATGTTGCATTAGTCGAGTTTAGAATTCCTTTACACACTCTGGATAGAAACCAATCAACTACTTATGTGGACCGCTCTCACTCCGAATCAGATTGCCGCATAGACATACTCGACTCAATTAAGGCCACGATGGATGTCTCAAAGACATATCAACACTTGGGGTGGCATTTGTCTACCGCCCGCCGCTTAGACCCACCTCATCGACTTTTAACATCGCATGATCTTGATAGCGCTTTCAAGGCTGCGAGGACGGAACAGGGATCTGGCAGGAAAACAAAGCAAGTTTTTATCGAAATTCTCAATACTGTACGTGTTTGGATGGTTTCAAGCAGTCTGCGGCACAACATGACATTAACTTGCAGGCTCGAAAAGAGAAGCAAATACGACAGCAGGCAGGTACATCTCCTGCAGGCGAGTACAAAAAAGAGTTGGCAACAGTCACAAGTAAGTTACGCTGCTCCGACCATCAGCTTGGAGAGGACACATTCTGCTGGGTCGATGCATCTCATCCCGACGCTCCACACTATCCGTTGTGCACACGGGACCTGCAGGAGTGGGCTAAATATTTGGTGCGTGCACGTTTATTTGCCTGCGAGGATACGGCATAATTTATGTTCTTGTGGATTTTAGTATGAAACTGGAGTTCCAGACTTCGTCACTCTACCCAGGACACCCCATTTTAATGAAGTTCGAAAGACACGTAAGGAGCGAACTCCGTTGTCGCTCCAGAGGGTGTCCACCGAAATCATATCACCCGTCATACATAATCATATTCACCTTTCGCCCACCACCGATGAGATGACCTCTGGTAACTCGGGAATGCTTGCGAGAGAACGAGGAGAAGCTCGTATGGCTCTCCAACCGCTCAAGAGGACTTTTGCGCTCTATATGGAGAGCGATGAGGAGTCCGACGACGACGAACCGCCGCAACATATTGAGGACGTCCTTGGGACCGTCCATTCTCATTATCCTGCCATGAATTTTCCCCAATATGTCGAGAAACTGATGGATCACGGCATATTTTATTTGCCTACAGCGGCTCATTTCAGTGTTGGATTCTATGAAGATAAAGTCGGGATGTCGGAGGGCTCCGCATATACCTTCCAGAGCTGTGTTTCCAAATTTCACATGAAGGCCGAACTTGCAAAGGAGAGAAGGAAGGCTAAAGGAAAGAAGAAAGCACGAGCCCATGATGGCGATGAGAATGAAGAAAATACTCCCGTTTCTAATGGTAGTCAAAGTAGCATTTGATCGAACGGTGCACCTCGCCTCGCGTTTCCATTTGACTTTGTGCTGTTGTTTACTTGGTATTCCAGAATTCATCTAATGTAGCCTGCTTTGCATTCCGCGACTCCTCGCGCTGTAGTGTTGCCGGAGTCTCGTCTGATTCGTTTTACAAGAACCTTCACATCTCTCCTGTACTAGTAGTCTTGCTATCCTCTACTCTTCCTTCTCCTCAATATTAATTCTCTCACTGTTAATATTTATTCGCGAGTCTCTTGTTCTCGCCTTACTATCACGCATCGACTCTTTCAATGTTAGTTCTCTCATTTTCACCCGAGTCACGCGTTAATACAAAGGTTTGAGCTATTTGGCTCACGCGTTCAACGTTCACCGATTAAAGTTCTAAGTCCAGCCCATCAGAGTTTGAAATTGGCACGGAATAGGTGCAGGACGGATCAGCGGACGCCGTGGGCGGCGAAAATCGATGGTTTTGAGCTAGCTCCAAAAGCTGCTGGACCGGTCAGAGGGGTGCCTGGGTGAGCACAATGTAACATGCCTAAGGGAAAATGCCGACACGCTAACCGAGGGACTGCGAATTTCGCACATTAATAGGACCGTCAATCTTCCGTTTGCACCCACCTTCGGTTTGGGTGGTACCCCGACCTCTCCTCCCGCCAAAAAACCGCGCTGCATGCTGCTATACTGCAGATTGACGGTTCTCGGATTTACCGTCTAGGACTTGGCTGGTACTGCCACCAGCGCTTATGTACGCATTTCGCTATAGGTAAGTGAGTCCCCTGTTCTCGTTCGGCTCCCCATCGCCTCCACCTATCTAGCAGCTGTGCTCGTCAGCCCTTACTGATCTATAATTACATTTCTAGCGTGCTCGTCGTGATGGGCATCAACGACTTATGGGAGGCATGTCCTCCCCATTGTTCACTCGCCGGGTGATGACAACTCACCCCATTTTTCAGGTCCTCGAACCTGCTGCAGCAACCGTGCCCCAAGCAAAGTTCTGAAGCCCTCACACAGTTCTCCACTCAGCATGAGCGTACATCCTCGCAGTCCTCAGCGGTCGTCAATTTTGCTTGGTATCCTGGGGCATCATCTAACTTGGAACGCTCCAGCTTATTGTTTCGCCGTGTCCGAGTCTGTGCGTGACTGAGCCTCTGAGTCGCACCCGATTATTGATCATTGCCGAAGCTCATTCGTTAGAGGCATCTCAAACGGCAGGTTCCTGGACTGCCAGAAAAGAAACATGCTTATGGCTGGCCACCAAGGTTATTCCTAGGCCGCTTTCAGACGAGTCATTGATCTAGACGCTAGGCCGCTTTCAGACGAGTAATCGATGTAGACGCTAGGCCGCTTTCAGACGAGTAATCGATGTAGACGCTAGGCCACTTTCAGACGAGTCATCGATGTAGATGCTAGGCTGCTTTCGGATCAGTCAATGACGCAGGCCATCATTTAAGACGTTCAGGTTCTCGTAGGCTCTTGCCTTCACCCTCCTTCACTTTTTCATATCCTTTCTGCACTTCCCAACTTCCAAAAATCTTTGCTCTTCTCCAAGGCTTATCTGGTATGTCGGAATCTGTGCACGCCTTGGGCAGCCCCCAGTCTCGGCATGTCTCTATGCGTGTCCCGACCTCTCCTAGTGCTAGGGCGAAGTGACAAATTGCCACCCTCATGGAGGAGGTAGAAGTGTTGAAGCAGGACAAGGCGACGAAGAAAAGGTATGCGTGTTTTCAATCTTAGCTTGTAACTGAAGCAGATTCGATGCCTCCTTAATAGAAAGACGACTTTCTATGTTTCCCAGGGACGGGCAATCCGTCGTATGGTTGACCTTTATGCTCCAATAGAGGACCTTATTGCTGAAAATGACCGGTGTTGTGAAGAAAGTGACAAGGATGCCACTCCGGAGTAAGCATCTAACGATGTTCATGCAAATTGATGTACTTGCTTACCGAAGTGAACAGGCAAGACCGACTTCAACGTGGCTACATCGAACTCGCCAAGGCACTGTCGTGGCTTCACGATAAACTGGCAGGTCTCGATCACGAAGAGTCCGACGACATGCTGAAAAAGGTTTTCAAAGAATATTGTCACACATCTCACTCATTCGGTCATTTCAATCTAGCTTAAGCGAGGCGCGGACTCGGCTCGGGGCGACGACACGGGGACTCTGAAAGAACTCGTGGCTTCGTGGGTGAACATCGAATGTTGTCCGACTCCTCTCATCAGGACCGATGACAAGCACCATCGAGGATTCATGAGCGATGCGTGTGGTAAACTCCTCTGCCCAGCGGAATGGCGCTGGGAGGACCCAGTGTATGTCATGATCTGAGCTGTCACTTGCATGTTGTTAATATTTTGAATCCAGCGTCAAGGCTGGCATTCGTGACCGTACGACAGCATTCATCGTTTCTGAGAATTCATGGCCGTCATTTATGTATGAGAACTATGAAGCTGACACCAAGAACCTGGAGCGCGGGCTTTTTAAGTCGAAGCTGTTAGTTATGGTGAGTGACATGGGTTCTCTAACTGAAACATAGCTCATCACATTGCAGGGGTTAAAGGCAATCTTTACTTCTCCTTCCTCTGCTCATGAAGTGGATGGTGAAGGTGATGGCGCCGACATTATCGAGAACAATCGGCGCGCCCGAAAACGATCCGATCAAGCTAAAGTAAAGACATGCGTTGCCTCTATAATAGGTATGAGGAAAGTGACTCCTCGCGCAATAGCATATGCAGCTTGCCAGGTAAGATTCATCTATGTCTCTACTAAGTGTGAAGCTGAATGAAATCCATAGATTCGATTTGCACTTTCGAACCTCACGTCCTGGCGCACAGTAGATGGAGATTTCGATTACCATATTTTCTGGAACAATGTAGTGGACTTCTTCGAGGATGCCCCAGGTCCAGCTGCGCAAGCCAGAGTGAACAAACTTCTTGAGTGGTGGACACGGTAAGTCATCCACGTCAACGACTCGGCCTGATAGCTAGTAACTCCCTATGCAGAAAAGTTTTTGGACGAAACCATCGGCAGGACCTGACGGCGGACATTGTATCCCACATGTCTGTCAGTACGCTAGCTACTCAGAGACAGCAGATGGAGGACGCCGAATTAGACTCTGACTAGTTATTTTATATTTTTGCTTGCTTCTTGCCCTCTCCTTACTATGACGTTACTCGGCGCATTCAGCCCGGCCCTATATCATTCCCCTGTCACTAATGTTATCATGAATGACAAATACGATTCTCTATATTGCGAATGTGCGATCTCTCGATGAAAGCAAATTTATAAATTCTATTTATGCTGCGGACGATTAAATTATTACAACGGCCTTTTCGATAATTTTGTATATGTATGGTAAGAATTGCGAATGAACAGTCAAGTGGCAATGGAGCAAAATGGTTCCGCCGATCTCCATAGCACTGTTAAAGCTCGAAAATTTCCAGCAGGACATAATGCTCGTTGAAAGATAAGGGAAATATAGATGCGAAGCATGACTCACTGTTGTCGACTTGCGAGCCCAGGTACTGAATCATAGAGGCACAACGTATGTTGCAAGTGAAGCAATGGATCTGGTACGGGGCGAAATACATGAGATGCTCGTTGAAAGATAAGGGAAGTACAGATGCGAAGCATGACTCACTGTTGTCGATGCGCGAGCCCAGGTACTGAGCCATAGAGGCACAACGTCCGTCGCAAGTGAAGCAATGGATCTGGTACGGGGTGAAATACATGAGATGCTCGTTGAAAGATAAGGGAAGTACAGATGCGAAGCATGACTCACTGTTGTCGATGCGCGAGCCCAGGTACTGAGCCATAGAGGCACAACGTCCGTCGCAAGTGAAGCAATGGATCTGGTACGGGGTGAAATACATGAGATGCTCGTTGAAAGATAAGGGAAGTACAGATGCGAAGCATGACTCACTGTTGTCGATGCGCGAGCCCAGGTACTGAGCCATGAAGGCACAACGTCCGTCGCAAGTGAAGCAATGGATCTGGTACAGGACGAAATACATGAGATGCTTGTTGAAAGATAAAGGAAGTACAGATGCGAAACATGACTCACTGTTATCGATGCGCGAGCCCAGGTACTGAGTCATAGAGGCACAATTACACTTTGAAAATTATCCAATTAGTGACGAACATTGAAGATTCCAAACAGATGTCGTGAAGTCAAACGGGACAAAAGTTTGATTTATCTCTCAAGCATCCGCTGCTCCGCAAAGGTAACGCTTTTTCGCACGGATTCCCAATCTATATCTAGCAGACAAGAATCCAACACCTTGAACGTTGCTTTCCCTGTGGGACTTGTGTTCCAGTAAGTTTCCATTGCACAATAATATTGCTTTTCAGCGACAGACTGGGAAATCTATGCATTGAGAAATCGTGTGTACTCTCACATACCTCGGAACTGTATTTGTGCTCCGTATAATGCATGGTTCTGTGCAACAGTTTACCAACAAACATTTTGCGTGCGCGACTCCGGTTCTTCTATGTCATTGCAACTCGGCGTCCATCGAGCAGTGATACCTACTTTAACACAACTCAGAACATTGTCACTATTCTATGCAATATACCACTCAAAGCGACACTCGTCGAACATTCGGTCAATACGGACAAACTATTCGTTGAGAATTAATGTCTACTATTACTCACACTTTTTACCAGAGCAAGTTACTCGCCCATTCGGTCGTCATCCGCAGCGAGCAAAAATATATTGTGCAAAGACCAAATGACACCGTTCTCTTCACTGATGAGCATCGCCCGAGTGTCTCGTAGTTCTGCATGCTGCAACCTCCTTCCTTGTCCTTCTCAAACCAGGCTCATATTCCAATGCATGAACCTGTGCGAGCACATTGTCTCCTAGACCCGTGCCAGTGACAAAGTCCTCGAGGCAAATAGGGCTACCAGGCCCGTGTACTTGCAAATTAGTCTTTCCTCGACAATGCCAAACATTCCCATGTGAAAGCGGTTGGCAAATTTACGCTGATTGTTGCGATGCTTAACAATATATTACTTTAAATATCATTCTCATTTGTTCACAGGTTCTCTGATGTCTGTATTGAAATTCTTCTGCAGATGCTGGAGCAGTGGTATAAAAGGGCTTCAGGATCATCCAAGCACCATCAAATTACCTCTACTTGGTCAGTTGACGAGTTTTTCTACAAAACACGATGTCCTTATTATCCCAGTCTTCTGGTGCTGGTGAGTGGCCCAACTGGGTTAGTCTTCATATTGTCCAATATACTCGATCTGAACGGGCATCCCTTGGGAGAACAGAAGTAGCAGCCCCTTCAGAACCTGGTCCGAGGTAAGTATGAATGTCGAAGATGGCCACGCATCTCACAGTGTTTCGTTAGGCATATACCTTTGATCAGTTGGCAGACTTGACCGAGGCGCAGTACAAACTTGTTCTCGGAGGCAAACTCGATCTAGTCTCGAGGTTAAATCGATCTTTCTGGGCAATCTGCAGGCGAGCAAATTCTATGAAGTGAACAGTCTGGTCCCCAGAATATCGAGCCGATCGTGTGGCCACGCGCTGCATCATCAGCAGAAATTTTCTGGAGTGGGAAGTAGCCCACTGGCGCTACACTCAACGTTACCGAAGCACTTCCTCGTGCATGTAAGTAGTTCTTCTTGATGTGGAAGTACTTAATGATATATGAATGATACAGGACGTCAGGTACAGGATGGTACAGCTCGGCGTCAGTGCCATCCATCCCACTCCAGTAGTAGTGGTGTACGTTTCGACCGGACGCATGCGATATGTACGTTTGATTTAGAACTCGATCCGAACTCAAGGTCTTTTCACAATTGGTTTTGGTGTTATTTAGTCTGCACCGTTGCTTGCAAGAAGTGTACAGCTCTCGTTCACCAAAAACTAACTTATATCGAGAAATTTGTGCCTCGGCTTTGCAAAAATTCACGCGGCAAAATGGAAGTTGACGAAATGTTCGAGTGATGGATGCACTGAACAATGACTAATGATTCATGAAGTATCCACATTTTTTGGCTTGTTTCTGGCAATAAATTGTATCCATACTACGTGTATATAGCCCACATCGATGTCTTGACTGAATTTCTGAAAATAGCAGGTAACAACACCCGTCCCACGCAGGCAATATTTTTAGATTTACATAAAACCTAGAACGTTTGAGTCCTGACTCTACCGTACCAGTGATGCATCAGGCTTTACTTGTTCCCGAAGTTCTCCTAGAGATATTCGCCTATGTGAATTATAATACAATACTATCTACTCGAACATCAACCCAGAAATTGTTTGCAGCGCTTGCAAGGACATGCAAAATCTTCCATGAGCCTGCGATGGATTTGCTGTGGACTGAAATCCATGGGTTAGAACCACTGCTAGGCTGTGTAACAAGGTTGCATCCACTGATATATCGTAGGGGTACAAGGGTCAGTGCACGACTTCATTACGCTTTGTTCGTTTATTTTCGGCTGACCGAGCGTCCGCATGACAGCTGGGCAAGCTTACTATTTCCTGGGCGAAAGGCGTCGAGCCATTATCTGCCCATGAGGCCCGTCAATTTCTGCGTCACTCCTCCCGTATACGCACATTGAACATACGAAGTGCCCATCCCCACCTTCTCTCTATCATTCCCGCCGAGGCATGCGTATTTCCGAGGCTGAGGTCGTTAAGCCTTTCAACTGCATATTTGAACCTCTTTCTGCCTCACACGTTTCACCAATCTCATCTATTGACTGTCGACGAGGGTCTGAAATCCTTCGTGACACGTTGCATTGCTTTGGAGCATTTGTACATCTACGCTGACCACTATTATGACAGCACAAGTCAGCGGTCCCTGCTATCCGATAGGATTCGTTGGTGCACGCGGCTTGTAACTCTGTCTTGTCCAATGCTCGACTTGGAAGCGTGGAAGCACCTCTCCTGCCTCCCTACTCTTCTCAAATTGGAAATTGATCAAGGGTATGATGACCCTCCTACGCTGTCAGAACAAGATATCGTGAATTTATCACCATTCCTCAATATCACAACTCTTTCCTTTCGACAGCTGTTCTATGCTGTAGACATCATCATGGTCATGCAACACTCGCAATTTCCCTCCCTGAAAGAGTTCAGGTTGGAAGCCGACCATCTGTCTTCAGAAGAGGCCGAGGAACTCTTTCATGCTCTGTCCCGCTGTAAAGCGTGTCGGACTCTCGAAGAAATAACCATTTGTTCTGATGAGAGTCGCCTTGCACCGCTAAACAGCGAGCCTTTGACATCAATTCCACATTTCCTTTGCTTTACACAGCTTCGAACCCTGCAGCTCATGTTTTACAATCCCTGCATCTACCTGGACAATGACATTCTCTTGCAAGCTATGTCTAGTTGGCCGCACATCCGCACTCTGGCAATCAACTACTTAGACGACCATCTTTCTTCTTCTGAAGTCTCCCTCCGTGGATTATTCACAGCGCTCAGTCTATGTCCATAATTGCATACACTACGGATTCCAATCAATATTGCAACTATCGACGTTGATCCTGATGCTGAGCCAATACAACATACCTCCCTGCGAACTTTGGAACTTTTGGATACATCCCAATCTCAAATAGCAGATGCTGAAACTCTCGCTCGCATCATTTCCGCCTGGCTCCCTTGTGTCGACAAAGTTGAAAGCATGGATAGGACTTGGGATGAAGTCAACAAGCATCTCAAATCTTCGACAGCGGCTACTGCGCTGTATGTCGCAGGAGCCTCCTAGAATAGTTAAGTTTGGAATACCTTCACATCTGGGAATGTTGTTACATACCTTGAAGTTCTTTCATTCCTTCGTTGTCGTTGTCGTTGTCGTTGTCGTTGTCGTTGTCGTTGTCGTTGTCGTTGTCGTTGTCGTCGCCGTTGACTGTAGTTATAAACTGTATTACCTCAACATACTTAATCGCCAGCAAGAACTCACCGGTTCACTGATTAGCATGATTTCCAACACGTCAGGTGGGGGTCAATTCATCTTCTGGCAGTCTGACTGCTTTCTTCATCATGTTAGACAAGCGATCCGATCACCTTCGGACGTTTCCTATCGTCAATTACAGTAAAAACCGGTTTATCGCCTCCAAAGTGTAAGGAGTAGCATTTTGGATGCCTACTACGCCGTGAAAACTGAAAAGAGCACGCAGAGGCCATGGTGGTAGACGATTAGGAGAAAAAATGGGCGGCTGAAGGAGACACCAGAATCGAGGGCGCAGGAGAATATGTTAGATAAGATCCTCAGCGGATGGATATGCTCGGCACTCAAGTCTCAAGTCTTTGAGTTCAGAAGCAAAATAGATGAACATATTGGACCGCATAAATCGGTGCACACAACTTGACTTATTTCCGCTCCCTGATCCCACTCTTCCCCCTCTGTTCACCTTGGATTGCTTTCTCCCTTTCCCTCGCTTCCCTGATCATCTCACCTTCCTGTCTCCACTCTTTACGCTCAAATGCATCCCATTGTTCACGGGCATCTATCCAACGTTCTTGTACATCCCCCACGCTACCTGCCATTGGACCTGCAGCAGATGAGAACAATGAAAAGGTGTTGGGCCTCATCGATGTAGGGACGGACGAAGCTTCAAGTGTCCCTTCTGGTGCTGGGGCGTCGTGTGGTGGTACGAATACGTATCCTGTAGCTCTATCGATAGCGCGTGTTAAGTGAAGCATTGAAGCTTTATCCTGCGCAAAAAGTCGATATTCTGACTGCGTAGCAAGAAATCTCATCACATACCTCTACGGCTAGCGTTTCGAATTCTACAAGTCCGTAGTCCTCGATTACAGAGCACAGTTCCTTGGTGAGAGCAGTGTACCGCGGCGATGAAGTGTTGAGTGCGTTCTCCAAATAAGAAAGATCCTGAACCTCCGTGTAAAAATTGAGATTGAAATCTACAAGAAAGGTCAGTGACGTTGGTATGTTGCATGGTCACCAATACGCACCCAGGTCTCCGTATTGAGCTATCAAATCAACCTTTGACAAAACATTGACATGCGGCAGTTCCAAGTGTAGCATAGTCCGGAGGGACAGGAGAAGTACGGAAATATATTTCGCGGCGTCGGTCACATAGTGCGCATCACAGAGATGAACGGCAGCTAACTAGCGTTGTTCAGTGAATCCTAACGACAGAACTAACATAATAGATCGTACCCTAAACCCGATCTTCGTCAATCGTTGCACTATGTATCTCAGCGCCTCGTGATGTGTGCTGAGCTCGACCTGACCGGGTACGTCGAATAGTATATATCCATCGGATCCCAGTTCTTGCAGCCGTGCCTCGAGCCAATCGAAGTTGGCGTATAGGTACTCCATACAGAATAGGATGCCTCCGTTGGGGCCAAGGCCGTGCTCGTCCATGACATCCTGGAGGGTGATTAAAGAAGTTATATTGATGGCACATGGATAAGGTATGTTGTCGTTAGCTGGGTCAAGGTTGACAATGGATATTGGGCGATTCAAAGCAGTAAATAACTGGTACTTTCCATGGCAGTAGGTCGATTTACCGCTTCCTGGCGCTCCACACACCACTTCACCAAATGGCATACTGGTAGAGATTCACGACGAATCGAAGCTATTTGGTGTGACCGTCACACAAAATTGAAGTCATCGGTGACATACTGTAGTCTGTAGATACTTGTCTGCCGCCGCCTTCCTCCAGTATCCCCTTCAAAGACTACGAACCTTACAAACTGTCAAGTCCTTGACGCACAGATTTGCAGCCCTCCAATATTCGCGATGAATGAGATCTACATAAACCCGTACCAACGTGTTGAGATAGCCTGTCACAAATCTTCCATAGGGGTTCCGACTATATGATGTTGCCCATAATGTAGTGATTTAAGCCACAAAAAATAAGCGCCGGCAGTTTCTTGGGTTCTTTCTCGTGTTTACAACATCGCGTCGAAGTTCGACACAGAACGAGTTCGAGGAAAACGGTGTACCTTGACAGGGTCCTCATACTGTATTTGACATGAGCGCAGAACAGGAGCTTCGTTATCAAAATTTGACACCCACCACCCAGAACGGTATATCTGATACGATAACCTCTGTACCCTTCATTCTACATTTCGCCTTCAATATCTCATAATCTCCAACCAGCTGCTCCGCGTTCTTGTCACACGTCAGGACTTTGAGGCTTGGAAGCGCATCCACTGCTTCGATGATAGGCTGGAGCGTGTTACGGTAAACGTGATTGGGATTTCTGAAAGAAAGGTGTTCGATAGTGGGCGGGAGGTCGGGTGCTAGTGGAAAATGTGTGGGCACATGGTAAATTACTAGCTCTTCGAGAGCAGTGCACATACGGAGCAGAGCAGCAGAATAGATATTGTAGTACCCGAGACGGAGGGAGCGGAGTCGCGGCGCGTGGAGAGAAAGAATAGGTCGATGCGTGGGTCCTGGTATATCTCGCAGCTCTAGGATGCGGAGGGAGTCGGCGGATGATTCAAGCAACCAGGTTAAAACATCTGGCGTTGGAAACCTCGACAGCGCAAGCTCATACAAGCAGACCTCTGCACCAGGTCGGTGTGCCAACTCTTCAGCATCGGTATTCCTCCGCAGAACCGGTGTAGTGGCAGTGCGCCATGGCCACGCCGCAATCTCCTTTTCAATTTTGAGAAATTGGATGTTATTCCATATCTTGAGCAATTGGAAAAGGATGGGCGATTGAAGTCCACACTGCACCAGTGTAAGCGCTTTTAATTTCCTCCCTACATCTCCCAGCTTCTGTAGTATCTCCTCCTCGAATTCGTGTAATCCGGTGATGCTCAGCGCGAGCTCGTACAACTGAGGGCAAGCTTGCAGAAGGATTACAAAGTCATCCGCACTGCATCCAAGTCCCCCATTCGAAGTTCCCCCGATTGATATTTCAAGGATTCGTACACATTCACCTAAGGCTTTCCCCGGCCTGGCGAAGAGAGTAGTGCTGCACGAAATATGGAGATATTGTGTTGCTCAAGTTTTGTGGCGCAACGAAAGAGTAAGGTTTGTGCAGGTCCTGACCAGGTCTTGCACACCAGCGCAGCAGCTTTGAGGAGGGTATAGTTTGGGGTGCGTAGCGAGGTGTAGTACCCGTGTTCTAAGATGCATAAGACAAGTTCAGGAGGAACGAAAGACATCTAGAGGGTTCATCAGCTGAGATCTGAATTGCTAGACTCCGATCTGCAGTACGTCACCACCACTTGTCTTCAATTGTTCGAATCAGATATTTATGCGATGATTGGATTGCAGGTTTCTAGATATATGTGACGGCGATGGACCAGTAATTGCTTGTCGCAGGGGCCAGTTAGAGGTTCAGAGTGGAACGTCGAACTCGCAGTCAATAATACCCGGTTATCCGCCGTACAGTCATCCGATTTAGAGGCACAACTTATCTGACGTACTGCAGCGTCTGGCCCAAGCCTCCTTGCATGTATGATTTGGTTCCAACTTGCAAGGGCAATATTTACAAGTTTCAGCGCAAAAGGATAAGAAACCGTCCAGCTCGGAATTACCTATACCACTTATCACCACTAACACTCAGGAAACTTAACATTACTGAATCAACAATTTCCGACACCGTCAATCTAAATAGTCCTGTGGATAGTAAAACAACACATTTCAAGCCGACTCGTAACAGACTTTTACATGCGAATAATGAGCTGCTTGATCGCCGACATCCACAAGCCAATGTCGTCTGTCTGCGAGCCACGAGTGAGAAGGTCGACATGTATAGACAATGCAGCATCTCGGTCATGCGCCTCCATGGCTGTCAAGCAACCCTTGAATCAGGGTTGCCCAAGCGTATTGATCGGAAACACGTACCTCTGGCCAAAACAAGCAACTGGTCAACCACAGGCCTGGATAATGTTTCACAATTCAAAGCATCAAATAGAGAATTGATTCGGCGCTCAAGGTCATCGGCCATTCGTCTTTGTTGAGGCTATGGAAGATTGTCACAGAAGAACTTCAATCACAGAAGACAATCACGTACTTGTGTCGTCTGCTTCATCCGTGTGAGTTGCTCGTTAATGATATTGAAGATGGGTAACGCAGACTCGGGGATATGAGCCCGGTCTCCAGGGGCTAGAAATTAATAATCAACTATGTGTCTACTGCATCATTGAGAAGACGTACGATATTTTGGTGGCGGTGGACCTTGTCGAGAACGTGGAGGCTGCGTGTTGCTGGCACCTCCGGCTGATGCAACTCCAGAAGGTCCCTGCTGAGGAGGTAGACCGGCAAGCGGATGTGGTGCGGGAGGCACTCGCAGTGGACCCTGAGAAATTCCACGGGGCTGCTGCTGCTGCTGGACTTGGCCAGGAGGAAGTGCGTATGGACCTGGTGGTGGTTGCTGGGCTTGGCCGGAAGAAGGTGCATAGGGACCTGGCGGCGGTGCCAGAGGACCAGCTTGTCCTGGCGGAGGCGCTGCGTATGGTCCAGGTGGGCCGAGTGGCTGTCCAGGGCCCCGTAGAGGACCAGGTGGAGGAGTAGCACGCGCATACGGCCCAGGAGGCTGCAACTGAGCGGGCTGCATGGACGGGGAGTATGGACCAGGAACAGAGGGAAGAGGAGCGTGCTGTTGGGCGGGAGACATCAACCGATTTGAGGGTGGTTGCATGCCCTGTGGATGAGCAGGAGGCCCGGAAGGAGGTCGAGTCTGAGAGGGAGGTGGTGGGTGCATCATCCGCTGTGCCACCCGACTTTGCACACTTGTTGGTCGTGGCGGAGGGGGAAGAGGAGCGTTCTGACCATGTCCACCCGCATGTGGGGAGCCAAGTGCAGGAGGGGACGCAATTCTGGGAGAAGGAGCATTGGGGAAGGGAGACACTATAGCCAGGGGCTTCTGAAGATTCAGTGAAGATGAGGCGCGACGATCGTTGGTCACAACGGGAGCATCATTCCAGCCACCGTTTGGCATGCGTTTCGGTGGTGCAGAAGGTATAGGACCACGGGACGGTGGCAAATGTTGGTGTTGGCCTGACTGTGGAACTGAAGTGGGGTGGATCGGCCTGGCAGCGGCGGGTACAGCATATGGATCGTAGGATGGCTGAGAGATGGATTGAACAGGCGCATATGTCTGAGCTGGGACAGGTGGCGGGTAGCTGGCGTAGCCAAATGATGCGGGGGTAATAGTAGACGTAAGGTCCGATTGAATGGCAGCACGGCTGGTGCCTGCTGCAGGAGCAGCTGGGGTCACCTTGCGCTCTCCAGAAGCAATCAATAGACGCTCCCTGATTCCTGCACAGTCCAACGCAGACCCTATGTAATCTGCCGGCGTTAACTTCAAAAAGGCAACAGCCTCCTTCACCAAACCCTGAGTACTGAGCACGTCTGCATACTCAAAGTATCGATCGTACAACGCGGCGAGTTTGTACGTCTTGGCACCGGCGTCCTCACCTGGTACCTGTGCCAGATCGCCGTCCACATACTTGGTAGCATCGCGGAATACGGTCACCTTCTCTATGAAAGTGTGTAAAGCGAAGGCATGGGCTGCATACCGCGAACTGTTCAGTTGATCTTGATCATCCAATAACAAAATCTCCTCTTCGGCGAGCTCCTCGATCCAGATGTTCAAGAGTCTTTCCAGCTTTCCTGCAGCTAGATATGTCAAAGTCGCCGTCTTCCTCAACTCAAGGGAATCGTCCTCATTCTCTGCACTGCCTTCATGCATCAGACTGCTCTGGAATTCCAGCCTACTCCCAAGTTGCTCCGCAAGGTTCGAAAACTCCTCCTGGCTCGCAAAGGTGCACAGCACCACAAATATCTCCTGCCATTCTCGCAGATCGGCATTTTGTACGATGTCCGAGAGATCATTGGTGACAATGCTCTGGAATAAACGAAGATAGGGATATGAGGTGGTACGCCGTTCGAAGTAAGCCTTCTGGGTGCGTTGAAGAAGATCTTCGCCACCCTTGATCGCGAGTAGGACTAGCGTCCGCGTAGCGTTCGGCAGAAAGACACAACGAAACAGCAGACTCGAAGTCGCCAAGCACCAGTGCTTTCGTCACCAGCCCATCCGTCTCACTCTCGTCAGAGGGGTAGATCTTGAACGTGTTCTTCAGGTTCTCACTTGCTACACTCGAAGGACCAGACCCAATGGTAGCAGCGACACTTGAATCAAGACCGTAGTTATGATGAGGCACTTCGAGTTCGGGCGCAGCACCGATTGTGCTGAAGAAGTCAGCACCCGCATCCATCTGGGGTGTACCAAGGGCACCTTCATCACCAAAGAGACTTGGAGCAGTAGTCGTGGATTCACCATCTGTGACCTGGACGGCGTCGGATGCAACGCTGGCGCTTACCTCCGAAGGCGTCTTTTCAACACCCATTGTCGACAAATCCTCTTCACTGCCATCGTATTGTGCTTCTGGTTCTGCAAAGGACACCACTGGCTCGTGGGGTTTCGCTAGGTCCGCACCAGCTTCATCCACGCTATAGCTGGACGTGTTGACTGATACAACCTCCTTCAGCTTCGCAACCGCTTCCTCGACACGCCCCTTGATCTCCTCTTTAGAGTAACCTAACAGCGTGACAAGCTTCGTCCCTCGAATTCGCACGGAACAAACTGAGGAGGGCCTTCCAGCCATCTTCACCAGCTTTCTCCGAGCGTACCCGCTCTTCTGCGAATGTGCTCAAGGTATTGGTATCCACAGCTTGTTGTAACTTTTGCGCCCGGTCGACGATATCTGTCTCTGTGATAACTTTTCGGATGTGCACTACGCTGCTCTGGTTTTTCCCTGAGGCTGCAGGTAAATTACCAACGCTGACGAGTTGCCCGCCGAACCCAAACGAACAGGAAGATGGGCGGCGGAGCCACTTGGGTGGTTGTTTAAGACTGAGCGTCGGAGCCGTGGTACGGGAGTAACCTGGCACGTCAAACACATCTGCACCATCGAGTTTTGGGGTCACAGGGGGAATTGTAGCATCATTCGTAGACTGGATAGAATGAATCCCAACCGTGCCATCGAAGAAAGCGGTAGCCAGGAGATCAGGATTTCGTGGGCACCATTCCACTTGGAAAGCCCAATTACCCGCAGAAGGAAGCTGTTTAAAGACAAAGTTAGAACGTTAGACTTCAATGAATCGAGCCATACCTCGCCGATGATCTCAGATGTCTGCGGGTTCCAACAGAGGGCGCGGTTGTCCTTTCCACATGAAAGTAAGAGGTCTGCATCATGCTTGCACCACGAGAGCGACAGAACACCCTTCTCGTGCCCCGTAAGGATCTAATAACAACATGGGGCACATTAACAGTGAACGAATGGATATATTAAAAGCATACTTTTTCCGGTGCGCGTGCGTTTCGAAGATCCCAAACCATGATGACGGGAGACAAGTCATCCTCGGAAGCTGTGACAAGACGAGTTGCCTGAATTGAAACCCCAATTAGTTCCCGTGGCATAACTGTTAGAATTGTGGGCGCCTACATTGTCAGGGTGCCACGCAATCGCACTCATGCCGCGTCTGCCGCCAACGGCCATTCCACTACCAACGCCACTTTGGCCTGCAAGCGTGCCCGCACCACCGCCGTAAGCAAGGGCGACTACCTCACGTTTCCCTCGCAGATCCCATACTACAGTATAGCCCGTACTACTAGCGCCTGCAAGCACGTATTGTACTTGTTGGTTCCAAGCAACAGAAGTGATTTCATCAAGCTTTGTGCTCCTCGTGCCTGGCGTAGGAGAGTACGGCTTCGACGGGTCATTGAGATCCCAGATATAAACCTATATTGCGACAAACGTGTTAGGGGGAGAATGATTTGCAATTTGCAGAGGAGAATCTGCGCACCTCGCCGTTGATGGCACCAGAAGCCAGAAGGTTTGTTTGTATGGGGTTGAAATCAAGGCCACGGACAGGACCAGTATGACTGGTGTTGCGAAGGATCAAAGATTCACAGACGCTGGGTACGCTAGTCAGCTGATGAAACCTCGTAAGAAAATGTACGTACTCGGCATTATCAATAATTTTTGCTGGGTCCCACAGGGCAAGTTCGCCGTTCTCCATACCAGCTGCAATGACACCACGTGAGCGGTCTCTATGCACTTGACCCCATGCAAGACGGTTGAACCTATGACGATCATTTTCATGGACTTCTATTGTTGCATGCGACTAGCACGCTCACCTTGAGCTGTCGGTGACCGCGCCCTTTGGGGCAGGCAAACCATCTCCTCCGAGATCATATTCGTTCTTGTCCATGAAATCAGGTTGCCATATCTCGAGTTGAGATTCATTCGAAAAAGACTCGTCGAGTGCGCCAGCAACCGAGCCAGTCGCAATAAGGGGGAGCGACGCGGTCGGTGACCACGCAAAAGTGGACGTCCTGTAGATTTCTTTAAGCTTCATGACGGATGTTTGGGTCAAGCCCTTCAAGACGTGTCAATATCTACGAAAACTTGTCCGCAGTTTTCGTACAAAGTCTACTAAACGTGGTCCGTTATCTACCAAATATGTATATAACAGTTTGTGCTAAATTTGTCACCCTAGTAACTATTCTGGTATCTGCACTCTTCGACCTATCAGTGCCTCGGACAATGCAGAATAACATTGACCAACACCATGATGGACACTACTTCCTGGCTTGCGTACTTCCGAGAAGAGTTTCAACTCGTGGAGGATGATGCTGTACTTGTGACAACATCATGCTCTCCTCAGGACTTTGGCTTGTCAAATATGTACACCTGTTGGTGTAGTTGAACAAAACCAACCACTCTCCGGAAAGTCACTGTTATCATACACGGAATTTATACTGCCTCACGTCACCCTTGCACTCCGTAGTCAACGGATAACCACTTCGCTGTGCATCGAACATGCCCAAGGCTGAACGCCTCCGTCTGCCATGCTTCCGGCTTGACCAATGCGAGCTGTGGAATACGAGGTGTGGGCAGTTTGCAGAGACTTTCTATTGATAATTTCATCATGTCAGTCTTCTATCGCGCTAACTTGCATTCCAAGCCATCTTGATCGGTATTCTGCGATGCTGGCTCATTTGTTCGATCGCGAGGAGATTGACTGAGATGCTGTGTATTTTCGCTCTGATTCGTCGGAAATGTCGCCCTTTGACCCTGTAGTGGTTCTGTTAGGTCCTGCCCTGTTTCAAAATTTCATTGGTGATTAGTGAAGACGGTGAGAACTATGGAGAAGTTCGGCAGTATTCGCTTAATCGACACCGAAGTCTCTCCGCAAGCTCAGAACGTTCACGTTTGTCTCCTCCTTCGCTTCGTTTCCATAGTATGGTGATTTCCTCAGTCATGTTTAATCAATCATTGATTTGACGTCTTACTTCAAAGTCATGCTTTACTCAATATGACGATCAACTCCCCGAAACGCTGGCCTCTCAGCCCTGGCACTGAAATCGTGATAATAAGGTTTGCATGCTCTCAAGCTCCGGAGCAAGGCAAAGTCATGAGCAAGGCAAGGTCCTCATGAGAGGACATGACTCCAAGAGCGCCGCACATCTGTTGACTTCCACTTTCATACGAGCGTCAAGGATAGCTGAACCTGCTTTTGCTTTTGGCCTGACTGCCGCTCAATCACTGGCCAGCCTGTATTCGCCAACTATATGCTTACACTCACACTATGTATTGTGCCCATCGTCCACAGGTAAACTGGATCTCATTTCTCGCGTACGCATCAGACCGCGTGTTTTACAACCTGTTTGTCTCGTGTACAATGCCTCATGGTCGCCAATAGTCCTCTTATGTGTTTCCCCAGTTTAAAAGCTGCGTTCACAAATCACCCATGTAAGAGCCTCACCCGCTCACAATGTTTGCTTCTTCTTTCAATCCCGCTGTCCGACCTCCCACCCGTTGTGGAGCAGCCAAAGTACGAGATGTGTTTGTTACCCATATGCCTCACGCTGATCACGTTGTGCTGTGCAGAATTATTTCCTCCCGGTCCCGTCGGGTTTCTCTCTCCAGGTTTTCAAGGCCCCGACGATGTCTGCACGTCCGTATGCAGCGAAAGTGGACTTAGACTACCGTCCTATGGCACGGGCGGACTCTCAGTCCAGACAACAGTCCGGACACGTTCCTCGCCAGCAGGAACCCACGAGGAAGCTATTAAAGGCTCCTCCGCCCGAGGAGACAGGCTTTGCTAAGCGATCGTACGAGCACAAGCCAAGCTCCGGGAGATACGCTATTCACGCCGGACCTGTGCCCGACACATACATTTATGAGCGCTCAATATCGTCCAAGGTTGCATACCCCTACTCGCCTTCTGACGTAACGAGCGAATGCGACTCTATATTCTCAGTGAACACACAGATCTCTTCCGGCTCATCGAGCAGCAGCAGCGTCACAGATAGCCCTCCAAACACACGGATGCTTCAAATCAGAGCTGCTTCACCGAGCTCTGAGCAAACACATTCGCGTTCACCTCATTCGTACCACCCTAGGGGTATGTCGACTTTCCCACAAGGGCATTCATGCCCTTCATGTGGGGAGGCAAGTTCTCCGCCAAGAACATCATCTATGGCTGGCAATAAGGGGAACTACGCCCCTTATCCTTCACGTCCACTCCCTACGCCCCCAATTAGCGCTAGAGTACGTAAGGACAGCATTCTTCTAGCAAGCGAGCGCTCTATTATGTCATATGACACCCGTCAGCACTCGACATCACTCAAGCATGGTGAACGCGTGCCATTCCCAGCTCCACCGGTAGCTGAGCAAGGGAGAAATAGTATGGGCATGCAGCTGTCGCGCTCATCGTCCCTCAAGGGGGGCCTCTCCATTAGTATCCCACCACCTCCGGGTTTGGATTTGGTCCCTGGTGGTCATTACGAGTACCCTCCTGTTCAGGGACCCGTACAGGACGCTGAACCAAATTTCCGACCGCCTAGCGCACCGCATCGCCGGAATTTTGATGGCGATCACACTCAAACCTTGCCACAGCAGCCGGGGTGCCTCGCACGGTCTGTGCGGTGGTGCGATGACTTGATATGTCCATCGCCTATATTCCCGAATCAGAGAAGGAAGGGATGGTTCAATCGCAGAGGGTGTGTCGCACTTTTTTGATGTGTGTGAAGGCTAACCCGTCATTCTTTAGAGACCAGCTCTGGCGAAACGATGGTTCCTATCGGACACCAACACCAGGAGACGCGTACCCTCCTGACCTTGAGGGCTATCCAGAGCCCGGAGGTGGGTGGCAGAATGAGGAAGGAACTCGCATTGACATCAATCATCGTTTGATACCCAAACCCCCGCTGCGCTCTGTATTGAAGCCAACGAATTATAAGTGTCAGGATGGTATTATTGCTGGTTACCTCACCGCTGTCCCCTCGCCGACATCTGACGACGAGTGACAATCGGATGCATCACGAGTCCGCTTCCCCACTTCATCATTATCTAACACGCACGCACTCTTCGATCAACTTTTCGCTTTCGATGTTTTATTCGTTCAGGTGTTCTCCGCCACATTTTATCGGAGCTGGTATACTGTCTCTAGCATTATGACGGTGATAAGTTACATCCTTGCATGTTTGTACATTAGTCTGATGAGAGAGATATGACCTCATATTCATCCCCGCTCGTCCTTGTATTTAATCTGGCGGGAGTTCCCTTCGCCTGCCCTTCACTCTTTCGCCGTTTCTTGGTTGGTTGAGGCGGTCTAAGTGAGTAAGCCCAATCTGCATCGTTTTCATCGTCATCATCCGACTCCTCGGCATCAACCATCCTTATCTGGCTCGTAAAATCTTCTCCGTCAATTTCGTCTGGGTCCGATACATCTTCATATACCCTTTTCTTTCTTGGTTGGGCTGGTTTCCGAATTCGTGACGGGCCGGCAGTGGTGCTTTCTTGAAGATCCAGCATATTAGGAGATTGCCCGTTAATACCAGCCTTCTTGCTCTTTACTTTACGCCCATGTCTCCTGAAGGAGCATTGGATTCTGGACCCGCCTCCGTTGACGATATCTTCGCGAGCGAAGCGGGTGAGCCGGAGCGCTTGATTACCGGGTGCGACGTAAACATTCACAGTGTATGCCGTTGACGAAAAGGTCTCCTCGAGGTACCGCAACACAAGCATCTGCACAATTAGCGACTCCATATCCTTTCACATCAGATCAGATCAGATCAGATCAAACTCGACATGGGAAACAAGAACTCACGTCCTTTGACAGCCTCACTTTACCCCCAGCCACGGAATCATAATCAATCTGTATCTTCTCTTTAGCTTTTCGGCGCTTTCCGCCACCACCAGTTTCGAATGAACCACCACCCAAACCGCGCGCCAGGTCACTGAGACCAGAAATAGTCAGCCGCCCGCCGCTACCCTCTACAGCTTCGAGTATCTTTAGAATCTGCCACGCTTCAATTGTAGCGTCCTTGTGTTCCACGTTGGCAGGAAGTCTTGTGCAGTTATCGCAATGGCCGCATCGGTCCATTGCATCTGATTCGTTCGTGGTCCATGAGGCCATAGAGAGATCGGATGATTCCGAAAAGTATCTATAATGATCGCCGGACGTTCTTGTGACACAAGCACGAATTAGGCTTACCTTGCAAATAAGATCTTGCGGCATTCTTGCATATCTTGCGCGAAACGTAATATGTCATGCACTAAGGGGGACATGGGGAAGTCTTTCATGATGGTTCATATTCAAATATGGAGATGACTCACATTTCACCATGCCATCCTGATCACTGCAAGTAATGGAAGCCTGACGAGTAGCATCCTGTGGACGATAGTACAACACGCAGTCTGCATCTTGGCCATCTCGCCCAGCACGTCCAGACTCCTGATAATACCCGTCGAGAGATTTCTGTGAAATGGCGAGCACTCGGTGAATACGTAGAACACTGTTTTGAGGCTTCACAAACCGATATCTTAGATGCCATTTTAGCAATTGAATTGCAGAAAACATCTGAAATGAAAGACGCACTGTATGGTGAAGCACGAATCTAACATTGCCCTTGTCAATCCCTAGGCCAAAAGCTACCCCAGTCATCAGGACCCGAAGTCCATGTGATGTGACACATGAGGCGGACCTATTGTAGCGCAAACTACCTGAACTTTCCCTTCCCTCCACTGCATATGAAGCCTTTCTTTCTGTTCATCCTCGACATTCGCGTGGTAGACGCCCGTTTTGATGCGGCCGTTGCTCACCGCTTGGATGCTTTCAGCAACCGATTCTGCATCCTTCAAAAATGTGAAGTCGATGTCCGCGATGGCTTGGGTCAAAATACCTTTCTTGTGAGGCAATATATGATACCACTATCATTTCTGTGATTTTGCAAAATGTAGTCCGACATTGTCACGATGAGTTCTTTTGCTGAAGATGGTTTTGGTAAGACAGTGTAATGCAGATTTTTGCGGTACAGAGGGGCAGAAAAATACACTGTGCCATCTGGTGGAGCAGCTATGCGCAATGACATATCGCTTTAGTTGTTCGCACATTCAAAAAGAAACATGCACACCTTTCCCATCTATCACCGGTTTCATTTTGAGAATCTTGAGAATATCTTGGAGGACTCTCGGAGGGCAGGTTGCAGACAATGCGAGAATGGGTACATGAGGAAAGAACTGGCGAAGGATGCTCAGTTTTTTGTAGTCTGGGCTGATGCGCGATCGGTGAGATGGTTGTATGTCTGTAGGGGCGAAAAATGTACCGAAAATCGTGTCCCATTTGAGAAGCGCAGTGGGCTTCATCGATAACGATCCGAGCTTGTGCAAACTTATCATAGGATTTCAATATTACGGGCTCGCAACCTACCAAGCTTTCCACCTTCCACAAGCTTGCGCAGAAGAGACATAAATGTCTTGCTTTTAGCTATTTTCTCTGGCTGATCATAAATTAGTACGAGATCATTTTTTCGGTTGCTGTATTACCGTGACGTAGCATAATTTAATGTCCCGACCTTGATGTCCATGTGCCCGAGACGATGCCATGGATGTTAGTCTTTGCTGAATCTCGTTGAGTAAGTGACGCGGTGTTCCCCCTGTTAACATTACAGCTTCCACTGGAAGGAACCGCAATATTGAAAACGAGAATTTCAGATAAAAGGAAATATACCTCCTGACTCTTTCAGATGTAGAATCTGGTCCGTCATCAGGGAAATAAGGGGAGATATCACAAGGGTACACCCTGGTGTCAGGAGAGCAGGAAGTTGATAGGTTAATGACTTGCCACCTCCTGCAATAGTACGTTAGCAACGGGTAAAAGACACCATCTATCGTCCTACCGGTAGGCATGACACACACAATATCTCGGCCATCCATATTGGCATTGCAGACTCTGTTAACGGTCTTTTAAGATTTAGAAAGCAAGTCGGGCACCGCACTGACCCTTTCTGGCACAGTCGAAAGTCACCAATATTGAAAACCTTCTTCATGGTCAGCTGCAGCTGTGTTGACCAGTCGAAGCTAACAGTGTAGTCGACTGTAGCCGCTTTGCCCTTACCCTTAGTCCGGACAGCGTCATTGAGCCCCCTTGATGGTTGCACAAGGTTGATACGGCTGCGTTCTCGAGTAAGGTCGTCTTTTTCAGCAATTAAGGTCCCCCGTAGAGCAGTCAACTTTTTTATCTGCTCGTCTATCCCTTGTATTTCAACCTCTAGAGAAGACAATCGGGTGTTGACATCATGTTTTTGAAGATACGACGGTGTCTTCGCAGATTGAGACGGATGTGCAACATTGACAGGCACACCGGGACGTTGATCCATAAGCGTCATCTCAAGAATATCTTCCATCTGCGGGTGTAAACGTCAACGAAGACTACCGGAAATTGAATCCTAGTACCCACGTCATCTGATCCGACATGATCTGAAAGGTAACTCGACTTATTGCTAATCATGTATCGTCTTGAAATGCTCCGTACTTTTTCTGTGTCTAGATAAAGCCAGCCCAAGGCTCGGTCACGGTCGCGACGGAGACTCGGAGTAGTGGGTGATGTCAAGGCAGTGAAAACAGACGCAAGCGGCACGTGAGAAACGCGGAGTGGACGCGACGCGTCTAGATCGTTGTGACATGTGACTCAAAACTGGCGCCAGCCCGTTTGTCAACCGTTAGTGCAGTGCCAACATTCTATTAAATCTGTGTAAGTCATCAATCGCTTCAGTGAAGTTGCTGAGTGCTGAATATTGAATCATGGCATGCAGCTTGTCTAAATCACAACAATCATAACTGTTGGCTGCATACGTACATCTTTCGTTGTTAAACTTCAAAGTCATTGGCAAAATTCACAGCGGACTCCCACTGGCAGAGCTTCGGTCAGCTGAGTCAGCTTCTCCGAGGCTGAATGATTGCTGCCGCATCAGCCTTGTCTAATTTAGTCGTGCGTATGTCTTTATTTCTGCCTAGACTTTGCTCTTGGTATCGCAGATATAGGTTTTCTCGGCATTAATGCTATCAATGCTTTGTATCTGACGCTTACCAAGTCGACTTTTCCAGATTGTATTTTCTCGTCCACGCTTGTGAATCTAATAAATCTTCCCTCCAATAGGACCAGCGGCATTTAAACGAATCGACGGCCAGCTTCTACATAATACTCATCCTTTGGTTATCGGACTGTCATTCGTTTTACGTTCATAGTGACATGGACATGAAGCTTATACGTACACAGCGGTCCGTACGCGTAGACCCTTGAGCCCCAAGTAGGTTGTTCAGGAGACAGTCTGACATAGTTCCTTTTGGTCTAGTCGCATGAGGATGCATTTTGAAGCGTAAGCAATGCCTTTTCTTGTTAGAATCTTCCCTTACAGTGACCACATGACTCCTTTTTGTTGCCTAGCACTAATTGATCAGATTTGAACATGATACATGACATGTCGACGACCAAGTTGTCGAGTTCCACTAACGAAATATTGTTATCTTGAAGCAGGGTCCATTATAACCACATTTCCCCCATTTATCGTGCTATGAATATGTCAAGCATATGGATCCACTTCACCACGCCACCATATCATACGATCACCCCACCCTACCCGGTCATTATCACTGAGCCGGGTTCCTCCTACTTGTAAGATCTCCAGAACGAAAGGTGGATAGCAATGATGTAGGTGTTGACTTGGATCATGTGTGGTTTCTGGTGCTCGCACTTTCCAAAGGGATTCCCGCACTTGTGCTGTCCTCAGTCATACTGAAACTAATCCTATTTGACAGTGTCGGCCGAAAGTCTATTCTTGACCTCGCCTCCCCGAGACAAAGACGAAACGTCTCCTGTGACATTCTCGTTATAGATGAGAGATCATGTTAGTATTACTCATCTGTGGGCTTTACGGTCTAATGGGCGAGGCATCGGTCCATCACAGGGGAAAATACTGATACCCTGACTGCTTGTCAATCTCATTGTCACACAGATCTCTCCCATTAGCATTTAAAAGCGCATCTATTTTTTGGTAGCGAAAGACTCGGTTCCAATGATAATGGACGATGCCAGCAAACGCATCAGCTCGCCCTCGTATACAACTCATGTTCCACAGGAGCCTGAGCAAGAGTTGATACTCGTAAGTCATTGTCATATTTCATTTCACGTACAAGAAGGTTTACGTTGATCAGATTAAATTCGACGAAGGGGACCCACGCGATCCACAAAACTTTTCTTATGCGCGGAAGTGGGCCATCACGCTGACATGTTGTGTGTTCTCTGGAATTACGGGTAACTTCGGATTTTAGTGTTGTTGTCATTCTATCTGATATCTCCAACAGCGGCGGCAGCGTCATCTTATTCGATCAGTTATGAGTCGATGATGCATGACCTAAATTGTACTCAACTCCAGGCGACTGTTGGACTGAGCTTGTATGTAATAGGTTTTGGATTGTCCCTTTGGTTTCTTCGTCATTCAGTGAGGTAAGAACTGACCAGTTTGCTATCCTTGATCATTGACTGACATCTATATTTTAGGAGACCGGAAGACGGCCCCTTTACATTGTGTCGTCCGTATTATTTATGCTCGCTGAAGTCATGAATGCATTGTAAGTTGTCGTGTGATTGTTGTAACATACAGGCGCTCATCACTGGTAGGGCACCAAATATACAAACTGTGATCGTGTCACGTATGCTACAAGGAGTCTTTGGCTCAACTGGTGCCTCCTTAGTAGGAGGCTGTATCGCTGATATATGGCAGCCACATGAGTAAGGCAGGATACCTACAATGACGTAACTCACTTATTGATAAATGTTACAGACGTGGATTGCCGATGTCTTTGTTTGCATTCTCGTCGCTATTCTCTTTTGGCCTCGGGTCAGTGTTTGGGGGGCTCATAGCTGCCAATCCACACCTTGGTTGGCGGTGGGTGCAATGGGTGCATGCTATGTGCGTCGACAAAAAAACTGTCCTGCTACCTCTTTGAACATTCTTCCCAGCATCTCTGGGGTATATGTTCTTGATGTCATCCTGGTGATGAGCGAAACCCGTTCATCCATTGTTCTAACCCGCATCGCGAAGGACACACGAAAGATGACCGGTGACCCCAGGTATCGGTCCAGCGCCGAAATTAACAAACCAAGCATGTTATCTCTCATTAAGACGTCATGTACACGGCCCTTGTGTACGCAAAACAGTTATTTGCTGATTTTCCCTAACCTCACGACCACAGATCTACTCTTGACAGAACCTATTGTGCAAAGCTTTAGTGTCAGTAACCACTGATTATGTATCTTCACTGACGGTTGACGATGTTGATATCAGATCTGGCTTGGCTTCACTTGGGGGGTCGTGTACTGTTTGATCGAGTGAGTGCTATCGACTCCTGGATAGAAATCATTCGCTAAAGTGAGTTACACAAAAGATCCGTCAGCACGGAGTTCCAGTCTGTCTACAACTTCAACGTCAGCGAAACAGGATTTGTATTCCTTTGCCTGAGGAAAGTTATTTTATTGCACATGCACGCCGTATTTGATCTCTCGTCTTGACAGTGTCGGATCCACCATTGGCTTGATGGTGAATATATACCAGGATACCTTGTACAAGTAAGAAAGTCAGTACCAGACATTCGTCATGGCTCATGCTATTCAGAAAATACTTTCCGACTAAGGGCCAAGAAGCACGACTATATATGGCGTGTATCGCTGCTATTGTCCTGCCCGTCTCAATGTTTATCTATGGATGGACGGCATCACCTCACATTCCTTGGATAGTGCCTCTGATTGGATTAACTGTACGTTGGTTTCTCAACAGTGTTCAAGTTGGTCGTTTTGATGGATTCGCAGACATTTATGGCTGGCGTCTTTGTAATATTTCAAGTTGCATTTTTGTATCTTGCAGACTGGTATGTGTCCAGACCCATCTATCTTGCAAATGTTTGACGGATAAAACTAGCTATGGCCCATATGCCTCCTCGGCCCAAGCAGGACAGAGCTTGGCTCGTGAGTCTGCACTTTTTTATGTTGATTTCTTCCGCTGAACCAGACTATAAAAAGGAAATACTATGGGAATGGTCTTCCCGCTCTTCACGCAGCAGATGTTCGCTGGTATGACATATAAGTGGGGACTGACACTCTGGGCGCTACTATCGCTGGTGATGGCGCCAATTCCGTGGGTGTGTAAATTTGCATACACTGTGATTGGTAGCGAAGTCTAAGAGGGTTTTTTTTCATACAGGTCCTTGTCTTCTTTGGTTCAAAGATCCGCTCGCATAGTAAAGTCTCTCGCAAAATTCTCGAAGCTGAGGAACAACAATTGGACGGCGAGAAAACTGTTGTTCCCAGCCCCACTGAGGAAAGAAGTATGCAAGTGTAACGAACCCTTGTTTGGCATATCACAAGTCAACGACTGTAATGACCTTTATGTGATCAACTCACCGATAAATTTATGTAGTGCGCAAATATAGACTCGGACGCGCCCTCCGAAGATGACCATGACTATATATGAATATGAATATTTATTTGGCCATCTACTCTCGCATAAGCTCATGTGTTCTAAGCACCTCGATGGCTACGACGGGGTCGGCAATGCGGCGTATCGAAATCATGTCTCAATCTTTCCGAAAGTCTAGTAATCCATAATTACATTACACATAAAGCCACGACGAAAGTCATTCCTTCACTGACCTGTAGACACCAATTTAGCAAAGAATGTACTAAACGCAAAGCTTTCTTGACTACGATGCACCCAAGATTCGGCAGGTGAGACACTGGCACTACAGAGTCCATCACTACAGCTCCATACGTCTAGTATCTGCACAAGGTATTATTAATCAGATTGGTCAAGGGGTGCTGGAGCGAACGGCAAACAGTAAAACAGAATTTCACACACCATACTTTGATCAGTGGGTACAGATTGTTCAATGGTGCGCATGCAGGACAGCCAGAAATAGCGAGTATGACTATTCACAAGTTGCCGGTGGTCGGATGTACACCCGGCCCGAGCCATTCCATGATTACATTCCGAGGGCACTGGCATGATAAGGTTTTTGAAGCCTGTGAACCACTAAAGCTTGAATCAGAAACACGCAGAAACACAGACCAGCTGATCATGCACACGTGGAACCAAAGACCAGCTTACCGTGGCCAGCAGACTCAGAGATCTTCTTTCGAATTCAAATAGAGGCCGGGTTATCACAAGGCGCAAGTCCATGACACAATGCAAATGAGTCACTATCGCTCGGCGTCCTACTATTACTACTGCTGGTGGTAGCAGTGATCATCTGAATCGATCTGCCAGTGATCCGAGTAGTAAGTGAACGGTGCATGGCAGTTGCATGGCAGCGTGGAATCTTTGGATCGGCGCCCAAACTTAATCGAAATGTAAGCTTAGTAATACTAGCTGGGCGTTATGTCAATTGGTATGTAATGTTGATTCTCGAACGGGAGGTCTTCCGAGTCTGCAGGCCGCCACCTGCTTCACGAATCACGACATACACGTACCATGATCATCATGATAGCGCTCGCCTGTCAGCTTAAAGCATACAATATCTGTCTGCCCTCCAATCTAGGTGTTTGCTGGGGAAATGTGATTACCATGGAGGGGTTTCTCGCGACCGCCGCTTCATGTCTCCACAAGTGGTAGTGGCAGACAGTTCCCAGACTAGCGGTGGACAGCTTATCATACTGGATCGCCGTTAATGGTATGTGTAGCCTTGTTCTACCGAACGACGACCAACCCTTTCAGCTCAGCTTAAGATAAGGTGTAAATTCGTGACATTCCATGGCAGACCGCCTCGACTTCTCAAACTGCGGTTGATACGTGCCTTCTTACTTCCATGCATGAATTGCGGCATATATTACGATAAACACCAAGTTTTTGGCCACTAGTTCCGCACTCTCATGAGATTGGTGTAGATTCGCTTGTTGTGTCCAGTGCGATGAAGGAAGGCAATGCTATTCTTCCTGATATACCCTAGTCGTGGTGAATGGAACACCCTGTTGGTTCAGAATTCGTATTCCAGGGCTAGAACACTGACGTAGTTGCAGCGTTGTTTTGGATTTCCTTTCGGCTGGGTGTTGAAAGCATTAAATGCGTCCGCTGTTCTAGTGGGGCGATAGTGATGCAAGAAATCCTATGATGCGTGTGTGGTGTTGAGGTATTTAAATTTTATATTATATTATCCTCTCACCGCACGGGCGTATACCGAATGTTCCCGTATACTCTTGCAGTATCCGATCAGCGAGTTTCCTGGATTTACTCATCACGTTCTGTTCCTTAGGTAAATTATGAGTGTTCACCCCCAAGTGTGGCAAATCATTCTCTATGTGTCACCGGTGGAACTGATTATCTTTATAACAGGGTGGATATCGTGATTTTTATCTTCTTTGTTTCGAGCGGGCTGTCAAGGACAGGAGCCGAACAGTTGACTTCTCAAACTTTTGAAGTCACCAACAAGACAACTGTTATCATGCCGTCAGCTATCTGTCGTCAAAGAGGACCTGCCAATACTCTTGTAATTCATCCTCCACCAGATAACTTTGTAGTACGAGGATGCACTCTGATGAGGTCAAGTGCCAAAGCTAATACTTGTAGCCAATATCTGACTTCTACCATGCGGACTTCTCAGGTCATAACTTCGCCCTTCTGCACAGCGGCTGCCATGACTCTGCACAACAGAACTTTTGGTTATCAGCCGGTTGTCCATTGTACGTATATAGTGATATGGACATGAAGGCTTACACGTATTTAGCGGGCCTGAAAACCCCTGAATCGGCTTTTCTGGACTTGGTTCAAATTTTTCAATTCGCATGCTTTTTTAAGCGTAAGCACACTTTCCTTATGAGGAACCTTCCCTTGCAATGACCCTTGACTCGTTTTTATTACCTAGTAGAAGCAGGGATAGGTGACAACCTTGCAAATTCCAAAATCTGTGCTTGGGTTTTACCAGGGTCAATCACATCTAACCCAATTACTGCGACTCGATCAGTATAACTGACAAGGTTATTCGTTATTCTAGGTTCTGTCATATTTGCCCCATTCATCACGCTCCTCCGCACAATTGATAAGATAGAATTGCGGTGCCACTATTCATACGCATGACTGCACCTGACGGCATGCTGTCCCGTTTGAAGAGGGACTCCTGCATCATTTTACACCGCTCCTACTCCTATCGACAGTGTCGCAAATAAATTCTCCTTATAGGCGGAGAGGGATGCTGGTATTACTCATGCACGGGCTTTATGGTGTAATAGGGGAGGCATCACGGTCCATACCATGGAAAGACCCTGGTACCCTAATGTTTGTTACTATTATAGCTCCTGCCCCGTCAACAGTTAAAAGGCCACCAACTTCTAATCGAAAGACCAAGTTCTGATGATAATGGCCCACACCGGTAAAAGCATCATCACACCCTCGCCTATAATTCATGTTCCACAGGAGCAGGAGTTTATACTTGTGAGTTATTGTTATTGTTACTGTTACAATTCTTTTCCACATCCAGGAATGTTGACGTTGAGCAGATCAACTTTGACGAAGGAGACCCACGGGACCCAAATTTTTTTTCTTATGCGCAGAAGTGGACGATCACTCTGATATGTTGTGCATTCGCTGGAATCACAGGTGACCTTCGTTTTTAGCAATGGTGCCCTTCCATCTAATAACTTCAACAGGAGCTGCAGCGTCATCATATGCGATCAGTTATGACTCCATGATAAAGGATTTGAATTGCACTCGACTGCAGGCGACTTTGGGGCTGAGCTTGTACGCGATAGGTTACGGGATTGTCCCTTTGATCTCTTCATCATTCAGCGAGGTAAGAACTGGCCCTGATTTTGGTGTCGTTGGACATAACTGCATCTGCGTCTCAGGAACGCGGCAGACGAGCTGTCTATATCATGTCGTCGACTTTGTTTTTTCTCGCTGAAGTTATGAATGCGTTGTAAGTTGTCGCGTCATTGTCACAACAAACAGGTTCTCACCATTAACAGGGCACCAAATATACAAACTGTGGTTGTGTCGCGTGCACTACAAGGGGTCTTTGGTTCATGTGGTGCATCGTTGATTGGAGGTAGCATTGCCGATATATGGCAGCCACATGAGTAAGGCAAAACACCTGTGGTAGCTCCATTTTTAACACTGTTGCAGACGCGGATTGCCAATGTCTCTGTATGCATTCTCATCACTATTCGCTTTTGGTCTTGGGTCAGCATTTGGGGGGCTCATTTCTGCCAGTCCGCATCTCGGTTGGCGGTGGGTGCAATGGGTGCATGCTATGTGTGTCCACAAAACTACATGTTTGAGGTTCTCGTTAACTTTTCTTGTCAGGTTCACTGGAGCATTTGTGCTTGCTGTCATCTTATTGATGAACGAAACCCGTTCTTCAATTATTTTAACTCACATTGCGAAGGACACGAGAAAGATGACTGGTGACCCCAGATATCGGTCCAGCGCTGAAATTGACAAACCAAACATGTCATCTTTGATCAAGACGTCGTGCACACGTCCATTGTGTATGCAAAATAATCTTAATCTTCCGCAGAGTCTCTCCTAACACAACTCCAGATTTTCTCTCCACAGAACCCGTTGTGCAGAGCATTAGTGTCAGTGACTATGATCTTGTGTGCCACCAATGGCAGCTAACGTTATTTCATGATAGCTTTGGATAGGCATCATCTGGGGAATCCTGTATTGCTTGTTCGAGTAAGTCTCGTCGATCTTGAGATCAAATTCGGTTGCTAAAGTGGATTGCACGAAAGATCCGTCACGGCCGAATTTCAGTCCGTCTACAAATTCAGCGTCAGCGACACAGGATTTGTACTCCTGTGTCAAAGGAAAGTTATCATATTCCTTGCATACTGCATATCTGATCTTTCACATCAACAGTGTTGGAGCTATTATAGGTTTTATGGTGAATATGTATCAGGAATCCTTGTACCGGTAACAAATTCAATGCATGACATTCGTCGTGACTCATGCCATCCAGGAAACATTTTTCGATAAAGGGTCAAGAAGCACGGCTATACATGCCATGCATGGCTGCTGTTGTCTTGCCCGTCTCAATGTTGATTTACGCATGGACGGCATCACCTAACATTCCTTGGATAGTGCCTCTGATTGCATTAACTGTATGTTGATTTCTCAACAGTGTTTAAAGTTGGTCGTTTGATGGATTTACAGGCATTTATGTCTGGCGTCTTCGTGATATTCCAAGTTTCAATTTTGTATGTTGCAGACTGGTATGTGCTTCGCCGCATCTATCCTGTACATGTTTCATGGATAAACCTAGCTATGGCCCATATGCCTCCTCGGCTCAGGCAGGGCAGAGCTTGGCTCGTGAGTCCTCGCTTCCTGCTTATTTATTCTATTTAACTAGGGAACTGAAGGAAATATAATGGGATTGATGTTCCCGTTGTTCACACAGCAGATGTTTGCTAGTATGACATATAAATGGGGACTGACGCTCATGGCGCTGCTATGCATGTTAATGGCACCAACTCCATGGGTGGGTAAATTACCTACATAGCGACTAGTGCTCACAGATTTCACTTTATTTTTCACGCAGGTCCTTTTCTTCTGGGGTTCAAAAATTCGCTCTCGCAGTAAGGTCTCTCGCAAGATTCTCGAGGCTGAACAGCAGAAATGGGATGGCGACACGACTGTTGCTTCTAGTCCTACTGAGGAACAAAGCATGCAAGTGTGAAGAATTTTTTATTGTCATATCAAGACGTATATAATGTTTTCATGTAAACTCACGACCTGACTCAAGCCTGGCCCCTGTCAGAGATATGTAGACTGCAAATCAAATGTATAAGTATATTTGCATTAGCATAGTCTATAGGGGGATGCCCCCGCCGGTCTCTTCTATTTTCTACATCCGACTGCATGGAAGATATTAAGTTTGGAGGTATGCATGAAAAATGGCGAGAAACACTTAGGCTAAAGTGGGAAGACAACTTGAAGCACAAGCAATGGCAGGTAAGCGATAGTAAAAGCTTGAGACATGGGACCATTAACGACGTCACTGTTAGTGGGAGAGGAAATCCTAATGTTTGTAGAGTTCATAGCCTTTGAAAGGGGATACTGGAGTCTGGAGGAAGGCGGCAGCAGACAAGCAAGCTGTTGGGAAGATGGTGGTGAGAAGAGGGGGAGCAAATGGAGTTGCCCAAACATTCAACTTTGGGGTGTTAGTAAATTCATGGCACTATGAACCATATGATACGCTCGCTTGCACATTTTTGTCCACCCACCCGCCCAGAATTCATTAGAATCCGCTTCTTGGAATTTGTCTATTTTGTTAGTATGTTAGACTACCTGTACATAAACGCACACCACTCCTTCTATCTTTGTATATCAGTATGCACATAAAAGTCATCCAAGCAGCCTGCATAGCAAGTTTGCCCGCCCACCCAGAGGCAGCGCCTGAACTGAGCTAATGCTCGGTCCCAGCCCAACCATTGCTTGTCCGACCTCGACATTCCTATGCGATAGACGAAGCTGAAAGTAAACAACACGCGGTGCCCAATAGTCGTTGATGACACATTGATGATGCATTTGTGACGTGTCGATGATGCGTGCGTAATAGGGTTCAGGGAATTTGGGGTGGGCTAATTTGCCTTGCTAATTTACCATGAATGACAGGGTGAATTTCAGACCCTCGAAAACTGCAGAATATTTCGATCCTGGAATATCCGGCCCATCCAAACATCCGACCCATGGCTGACTTAGCATCACGTGTAGTTCCCACGTACCTGATATGACAGCGACATGTAAATGATAACCAAAATAGGTAAGCACACTCGCGCGCTCACTGCATGCATTGCCGAAACCTTCGTGCTCGCTGTTGCACACAGCGAGCTCAATTATTTTACCATTTTCACACATTTTTTTTATAATTCTTTTGCATGTCATTAAATATTATATATTTCGCATACTCATAATTGAATGAATACTACAATGAGTCCTGATATTCCAGGATCGAGATGTCCTCTCCACCTCATCCTTTGGGCCTCAACCTATTCTAAAAAGGCTCTTGAGAGTTGGTCACAGTGTCAGCCGTGACACGCGCGGCAGCGCTGTGAGTCACGTGGTAAGTTGTGACCGTGATATTTATTATACATGCAAGACTTTGGGTCGGATGGGTCAGATGGGCTGAATGTTCGGATGGGCCGGATATTCCAGGATCGAGATGTCCTCGAAAACCGGGTGTCAATTTGGGTGAATTTGGGTCCAATGGTTCAGTTTGGCCGGTTCAGCTAGACCAGTGTAAAAAGCTTAATTTCTGAACACCCTAGCTCATTCATACTGTCTCTTACTGATACTGAGATGTGAGCCTTATATCGCTTTCTCTTCCCTTTCGTACGAGCTAATGTTCCCTTAGAATACAATTGTTTGTCTAGGTGCCTATCTATGTACATCCAGAGTCTCTTACCGATACTGAGATAATACAATCATTTGTGTAGCTCTCTTCCTCCCATGCTTGCGTGCCACCGATAACAACATCATACTGTTAATCAGCCAGTAGCACTGACAGTCGCTCCTTCTGTCAAATGGCAAGATATGTATGCAACCATCCATGGTAAACCTGAGACACTGCCTGTCGTCCCGCCGCCTGCTCGACCACCTACCATGACCATGGACATCATTTAGAGCTTGACCGACGAACATCAAGGCAGATGTTCAGACTCGGATGATGAAGATGGGGATTGGCTTGATAATGGTGATATTGCGGACCATGTGGGTTTAGCTGGCATGAAAAGCACTGAGTTCAACGTGGGTAAAGATTTTAACATATCATCCATGTACCTCCTCAATATTTTGTCGGACCACGCTCTACAGCCCATGGCTGCTTCAGAGGTCTGTCGACACCAAAGGTGATGGCTGCCACAACTTCATCCTTGACACCGATGGATGACAATTAGGCAACTGCAGGGGTAAACCCCCGGGTATCAGAGGTGATACCCCTACCCCTACCCGCTCATATACCCACACCTGCCAGCGGGGTACAGGTTTGGCCACGGGTAACAGTATGAATGACCCCGGGTAAAACCCATCAGGGGTATACCCGGGGGTCAGCGTATGAATTCAAAAAATGAAACAACAAATACTAGCTACTAGTACATGTAATGACTAGCCTATATCAATCCTGTCCCATCCAGCCTCCATTTCCTGCTCCTCTCCCTCGAGATCTGGTAGGGTTGTGACCTTGTGAATGTCCTCGGGCTTGATGAGGTTTAGTGCGCTCCAGGATCCGAGGCACAGAAGTGCCTGCGTCGACTGCACTGAGAGACGAGACCTGACATGGGAGAGGAGCAAACGTCCACGGCTAAATAGCCGCTCGACATCAACGGACGTTGCTACAAGTCCTGTAAGCCACCTCAGCATGCAAAGTAACATACCACATACCAGGGATAGTTAAGTAATCGATCACCATTCGTGACAGACATGGGTACGATGCACGACGGGCACACCACCAAGCGATGGCATTATCTACATGTTCGATGTTGGAATTAAGGTAGTGGTCCAATTCAGACCCTAAGTCAGCAGGTTGTGGTGGCGCTAGTGTAGGAAGATTGTCAAATATATTGTTGCTCTGAATATGATTCAGTGCGTAGAACAATGTAGGAAAAAAAAACATACCTGCTTCTCGTTTGCCGGCAAATGATTTTCAATCAACTTGAAGTCTGAATCGTCGACGGTTGATAAGTATGAACGCTCAAATTCATCGCGAACAAGCGACTCTGCTGTTTGGATCCATTGGTCTTCCCAGTATGCAACCTTGAAGTAAGATAGCTTATGGCGCGGATGTAAAACTTAATGTAGAAAGATGTTAGATAAAAACTCCTGTAAAATGCCACAAAATACATACCCATAGCAATGCGATAAACTTCTGAACTATCTGTAAGTTCATAGTAATGGTTGAGTGTCTTCTTTGCGAGTTGAACAGCCGCATGAATCGGTGCAGAATATTTCTTGTTGCGCTGTAGAAACAACAATACTGAGTGGAACAAATGATGCTCCTGACAGTATCTATAAAAAGTTGTGAGGTCGCGCGTTGCCTAGTCTGCGTTACTTGAGGAGACAAGTGCGTTCGACCCTAGGGGAAGCGAGTGCTGCGAAGATCTAGAGGTACGCGCTTCAGCGAAGCACGAGAAAGCGCAGGTGCGCGCAAGGCGCGGGAATACGCGCGCGTATTAGCGCGAAGCACGGGAAAGCGCGCGTGCGTATGCAGAAACAACAGAGAGGTTAGACTTAAGTGATGATATGATACTAGATAAGAGAAGAGAGATGCAAGGTGTAAACAGATAGAGTTCTACTATGTTCTCCTAAGTAGTAAGTAAGTAGTAATAGGTAAAATGGGAGGTAAAGTAAGGTAAAGTGTAGTATGTACTGCTGGCGCTTATATAGCGCGCCTAAGCGCGGTCATGCGGAGCCGAAGCACTACCGAGTAGGTATGTAAAAATATATATGAGTGAGAAACTATGATAAAAATAAAGGTGGAACTATGCTAATAAAGGAAATGGAAATATACGTACTAGGGAGCTTGGTGGACAGTGGATGGATGCATCTGAATGGCTGGCACTATAGGGTGCGCAAGCGCGGGAACGCGCGCGCGCGCATACATCATGAAGCGCGGGAATGGTGCGCGCATGGCGCGCGTTGCGCGGGAAAGCTGCGCCTCATATAGAGATAGCTGCGGGTAGCGCACAGAGTGACACTACAAGTTCATGCTATGTACTTCCTAGTGTAAAGCTGTCATATCAAACCATGAGACACACGAGTCTCTACAGCGCGAGTATGAGGTGAGCTCATGGTCAATATGATCCATGGCAGGGATCACGGTAGCCAGGTTCGGGGTCGCACGGGAGAAGTACATAGTCGCATCCTTGAGAATCTTGTAAATGAACATGTGGTTGACTGCTGTGAGATTGCCAGTGGGGACATTCCCAGCTGCTGGGTGAGTTTTTGCCTTCTTTAGTTGTGCAGTCGTGTTATCTCCGTCCACATCATTGACAGGCTTCCGCTTCTTTGATGTGCCTGTCACCTTCTCTTCCAGGGCCGCTTTGGCTTTGGTGGTCATTTTCGTGACCCGTTTTGCAGGACCCGAGAAGACATTGAGTTGCATAGTGGCTGGCGAATGTCTACGGCTGGATTGGTGTAGTTTGAGAATATGCTTTAAAGTTTGATATGTTTTGCAGCTGTACAGTACCCTCTTTAGGTAGTCACATTTTTATATATTCACATGTTGTTTTGACATGTTGTTTTTTGAAACCCGCAATCCGGGTGTGGGTAGGGGTGCGGGTACCCCAAACCTGGACCCCTACCCCTACCCGAGTGGTACCCCTACCCATGACCCGTGCGGTGTCTTCTTAGATAGATGATCTATAGATAAACACCTATAAAAACAAATACCTCCATGGTCAGCGATTCAGACAAATACCAATGACTGATAACGTGGTCGTTCGTGGGTGGCTAGTTGTATACTACCCAAGGTATGTTCAGCTAAGGATACTTCTGCAAGATCAGTAATATGATGGTCAATCCAATCTATGGACTTTGACAGGAAAACAAACAAACAATGGTCAGCCCGACAGTATGGCAATGACCAAAAGAATATACGGTATTCTTCCTCAAGTTCCCTTTCAACAACAGTGCTTCGTACCAACTATACTCCAAAGAAATGGTGCAGAATTACAATGATAAACCCCCTCAGCACAAAACAGGTAGAATCAAAGGTCAAGACTAATCAGATGCTTTATTGTAGAACTCTTAGCTCAATATTGAACCTGCTGTTAAGGAACTCTTCTTTGAGTATTCAAACAGACTCAGGAATGGACGTCCTTGGGTTTACTACCAAGTCCCCTCTTCAACAGCTAAAGCCTAGCAGGCACAGAATATCTTGGCTCAGTATCGCTACTCAGATGAGTGAGGTCAAGCTTCACTATCAATTCCTAAAGTCTCCCCACTATGCTGCTACGGAGTCTTAGGTGGATGTAGAGACAACACGAATATTTTGGATCAGTATTTTTGGACAAAGAACACCAAAGGTCAGTGAAAGTAAAAGAAAAGAAAAAGAATAATGGAAATCAGAATAAAAGTGTGGCTGTACCTTGCTTGCTTTGTTTGAAGGGTGAGAATGACGCGAGCCTAGTATTTAGGGGTTTACTAATGTTTTTCCAGGACAACATATGTGGGAAATATTTTTCACAGTCACCTGACATGTGTGGGATTTTGTCTGGGTCATCACCATGGCTGACTAAGCAAAACTCATCGCAGAATTAAATGTACTAAAATATTCAGGCTGCTGGCATATAGACTTGAAAAAATAAAAAGAAAAGCAAAAAATATGCCCTTAGCCTCAGTCCAACTTCAGATAAAAGGGAAAAGGGTTTCATAGTGGTATTTCAGGGTATATGACTCATGAGAGAGTATTGGTCGTCCATGCACCGAACCGGTTTGGTGCAGGTCAGCGGGTTACCCGTACCCGTGGAGTACCCTAATGACAATGAGTGGGAGGAATGGTGATTGGCGGCTTTGTTGTAGATTATGGTCAATTAGACCAAATTTACCTGCAAATTAGCGTGAATCAGCGTCAAAGAGCTATGGGTCAATTTGAGTGAATTTGCTGTCATTTACACCGGTCAATTAGGTCTTCGCAGAGGGTCGTGCGAATTAGCCGGTCAACCAGAGTGGGATCCCTAATTCCCCGAGCCCTAGTGCGTAAGCCATGCTTACACAGCTGCACTACTGCCAGGTCCACCAGCGAAAGATTTTCCACTGTTCCACACCAAATTGCACACAGACCTTGTTCAATCTGCTGGCATTGCAGTTCGAAGGTAAAGATGGAGTTATCTGGCATAATCATGATGAACATATAAAGCAAGGTATCTTGCTACTAATCCGTCAAGATTTATTTTAGCCTTCAGGCCATATCACATCCTCACTCACAATGTGTTTCTCCTTTGCAATTTTCCTTGTCGTCATAGCTCAGATGGCATCATCAAGCTCTGCCATGCTGATCCAGGCTGAGATCAAAGATTGTCCCATCTTTTGCCTCTACAAATCTGAATGCCGCTCCTGCCCTGGGAAGCATTGCGTGAGTTATAGTGGTTTGTGTCCTGGATTCAACCATGACTCATTGACATGGCAGTTTGCCTTTATATGTGCTGTGAGTAGTGTTTCTGCTTTCACATCGGTGCAGTATGGTTCATGACACTGACACGCGAGTCACTAGTGATCGATTGCCGAGTTGATTAACTAAATAAAGTTTCCTGCCACTCGAGTAATGGAGAGATTGGAATAGATGACTCATGACAAGTCATGGAGTAACTTTTTATATGCATGGAATTAGCACGGAACATGGATCTCCGTGTCCTGGTTTCTCGGAAGGTAGGTGCGTTAGACAGACATTTCTGAAAGTTTTAGGAAACATCACAGGGCTTGTCTGTCTGAATTGGCTTCAAACTAGAAATGAACATTGATCAACCTGTATGGTGTACATAAGTTCTGTACGTGATAAAGACCTGACCTTGCCTGTAATATTTCCAAATAGATGTAGATGAGGAGCATTCTTGTAGCATATGATGGGATGATCACCAGCCACGCAGATGCTGATTGTTCTCGGCTGAATGAACACTATCGCATCATCAGCACAATGAAACCCATCAACTAGAAAGAAACACTTACAGAACAATTTCCAAAGATCAAGATCTTCAGAATGACCATAAATATGCACCGTGATAGTGCAACTTGACCTCAGGGTAGGGCGCCAGTCCCGCGCCAAGCTTCACCTGACTTACATGATTCTTCGCGCTGCACGTATGCCTCAAGGTGTCAAAATCACTTGTTCTGTGTATACACTATGCACCCATGATTGATGATTCGCCGAGTCAGACCTTGAAAGATATCATTCCCAATAAGATTGTAAAGTATGACCTGAGTCATGCCAACAAGAGTACAGGTCATGGCTCAAGGCCCGGCCCGGGGATTCAAACTCACTCACATAGTATGTTGTAGCCATTGCCCCATGCCAGTGTTATTACCTATTGTCACAGTGACATGACAGGATCGGATCTCCTCTTTACCACCCACAAATAAGGTGGGGTTACGATTAGTCCACCAAATCTTAAGCCACAGTACACGTCCTGAAAATGGCTCAATTGCAACATGAAGATAGAGTTGAAAGTGTTGCCATTTGTCATGCTGATCAAATACCCAGATATCATTGACACCCGCTGTCCAGTAAATACTTCTTTTCAGGTGCCGACTCTTGCGAGCTTGAATATCTTGAGGATGATGAAGATTCATGTAGTGAAGAATTAACTTTCTGTACAAAGCCTCTATCACAATACAGAAATGTGACCAAAAAAGACAGTGCACCTTGAAACAATCATCTTCTCTTCATGCATGAGAGTAAGTCTCATATCATGCAAACCTTGCTTGGGAAAGCATGCTCGTACATGCTCGATTGCTGGTCCTATGCTTGTGATGGTGTGGGCTTGTCCACGTGCAGATTTCAGTCCCCACTGTGAGCACCATTTTTTCAGGAGGTCAATCCTATGAACAGGGAAGATATGTGAACTTGAAATGTGCTTTTAACTGGGAAGAAGACGGACAACTCACGAAACATTATACATATCAGTATCATAGTACTTGCACAGCCGAGTTACAATCTCAGTATTAGTGTACCCTTTTGCAACAAAATACTCAATGATTGGTCTGATGAGGGCATTGTCACAACCCTTTAAACAAATTAACGCAGGGCAGAGACTAGGACTCAAACAACAAGATAATCACAAAGAGGATAAGGCAGCAGGTACATCTTGGATTGCTCACTTGGAGATACAAGAGGTTTGAACTAAAGAACTACTAACTACGTTGAGCTACCTATATACACATATTGAAACTGAGATCGAAACTGAGTATGAACTAACTAACCAATCAGAATAATTAAAGGTATCGTATGATTCTATATATAACTATGATGTCATAACATGTGTCGCAGTTGCAGTAAGACTCTGGAACATTCCAAGAGTGTCGTGAGGCATGATGTCGATATCTTCGGCATTGTCCGGTAAGTCACGTGACTCTGATAATTCTACAATGGACGCAATAATAGGAACTTCTTCAACAGTAAACATTTTCTTAGGTACGGGCGCTGTGACTGAGCGCTTAAAGGACTTAGAATTTAGGAATGAATAATGGTTTGTATTTGGAACTCGTGACAGGCATCAGGAGCTGTTGAACGAGATATATCAGTTGCAGGTAAAGTACAAGTGCATACCTGCTACTCATGAGCAGGAACTTGACCATTGTGTCCAATTGTGTTTGGCATCTGTCTGGAGGGAGCAAGGTAAGCAACTAGAGAGAAAGTTTTTCAACACCTTTTGAAGGGAGACAAGACTTCATCTGCGGGTTTAAAGTCCTCGGCTGAGACACGTACCACAGATGAGGATCCAGTGCAGTTAAGCCAAGCATCTGTTTGATCTTTGGTGACAGTTTGATTTGCTGTTATGCCGCATACATTTTTCACAGTCCGCTGTATTTATCGTTGTATGTCTTATATTTATCATTGTATATCTCAATAGAGCATATGTCACAGGTGAGTTATGCACAACAACACTGCACGATTGTCGGTAACTCCTATTACCACACAACCCTAGTTCTGCCCACAGCACTAGTTGCGGTGGATCAACAAATAAGTTCTTCCTAAAATGCATACACAAGTTATTCAGCATATAAAAGGAAGGGGTAGGGCCTGCCACTGATTTTTTTCGGAGAAAACTATAAGCAAAATTAGCAGTGATATGCATAAAACGTGAGTGCGTGAGCTTCCGGGTGTGGCACACCTGGCTATCCCAATTAGTAAGCCTTACTAGGCTTGGTACACACGTGCCGTGCCAACTATAATTAGGCTCGCCTGTAGTTAAATCCCAACACCAGCAATAAATATTGCCCTAAATCATATTTTACCTCTAGTACTGTATTATCACAGCTGCTAAATATATTCGGCAAGGTACGTGTTTACCACACTTACTAATTAGGGTAGCCAGTGCTCTCTACAGCACCATTCCCACCATTCCCGCCATTCTGGCAGTTTCCGTTCCAGGTCCGTGTCCCAATGAGGGTTCTGTTTGGGCAAGGGGCGCTCCCACGCCCCTTGCTTCTCACCTTTATGCTGCCGCCCACACTGGCCAGGACAGCGCCTGCACACCATGTCCTGTGACACAGGCTCAGAGGCCTCTCAGTTCTATGCATTTCCTGTCATTCTGGCAGCTTCTGTCTTAGGCCCTTTTTCAAATAAGCCCTGTTTGAGCAAGGGGCATTCTCACGCCCCTTGCTCCTTACCTTCATAGTGCCGCCTACAGTGGCCAGGACAGCATCAATGCACAATGTCTCGTGGTGGAGTCCCTCTCAGGCTCAATGGGCTTTCAAAATCAGTTGTATCCCACAATTTCAGAGGCCGTCATTGCCAAACATGCATCCTTATGGCTGGCAAGCAGTTTCAGCGTGTAGCTGATACAGATGCTATGTGTTGCACTGAGATTCAAGGTTAGTGCCCATCTTCTGAGTTTCAAGATAGTGTTCACAGTTTTTTTTAGAGATGTCAACAGAAGATCATGATATGGTGGAGAACATGATGGTAGACCATGGAATGGATTCTGAGGCACTCCCATATATGGCACCCCCTGGAGAGGAAGGCTTGGAGTTTAGTCATGCAGGCAGAGAACATGAAGCTTTTGAAGGTCTTGCAAGCCAAATTGCTGAGACCAGTGGCTGGTGAGTTTATTTACCTATCTGCACTTGCTTAGTCTCACCCCACATAATAGTCGCTATACAGATCCCCGCACATGCCATGACCATACAGAAAATCAGACGGCTCACTGGGATATTCAAATAGGTCACCTTGTGGATGCTTATCTTGACTATCGCTCTCGCTCTGCTGAGAATGGCATGCCAACCTTCAATGAACCACCCATGGTGCCATCTTCAAGTGATACTCAGTGCCTTTTGCTAAGTAATATCAAACTTGTAGATCTTTTTTGTATGTATGATGAACTTCACCCTGCTATTAATGCTAATTTATTTTCAGACCGAAGCCACTCATTGCCTCAATCTTTGTTGTCTCACAAGTACCCTAACGAGACCCTGATTTACCATGGCTACATTGGGTGTGCACCAATGTATCCCACGGTTGCAATATCCTTACACACTCTTGCTGCCTACTGTCAAATTCATTGAACATGTCCTTGTTTCAGCATCCAAGCTCAATGCAAAGCTCTGTGTTTTCTCCATGATGTAAGTGCATGGCTCATCTGGTGAACCATCTTACAATGGGCATTTAATAGATTCCTTATCGGCCATACTTGTGCATGCAATTTTTGGCTGCATATGACATATACCTCGAAATCATTCATTCTTTCGATAAGCGTCTCCAGGCAGCCCTGAATTACAACACGCCTAACTGGTGTTTACTCAATTCCTGTCTGGCATGTTTCTATAAGCTCCAGGATGAGCTCACACTTGAGTTTGACTGGCTTGTCTCAATAGATGGCAACAATAGCTTGAAACACTGGGATTCCGCTATATATGGTACAACTGCACACATAGATTCTCGCAAGGCATGTTCCAACTACTGGATTGGACCCATGGCTGTAGACCAATTCAAGGGTGAAGTTAAGTCTTTTCTTCTGATGTTATTACTGCCTGATGATGTCGTACAGGACTCAAGTCTAGATGATTGGGGAGATGAACCCATCAAGACTAACCCAGGCTCACTCACTTGTGTTAGTTGCTGGCGAAATGCCGGACCCGAAACACGCAAGAAGATGTTCTCAGTCTTCCACGAATCAGGCATTTTTATTGCTGCCTGCTGTCATCGTTTCGTACACCTGGCCTGCAACATGATCCAAAGCAGAGAACTGTAATTCACTCTTGCTGTCAGTTAATTTGGCACTGACTTGATTTGATAGAGCTAAATATCCCCTCATGCTCATTGATAAGCTTCTTACGGTTTATGGGAAGAATGGAGCTTGCGCTTATGACATCGGCTGCACGTTCTCCAAGACCTTAACAAATAGCTCCTTAGGCCTGCTGTGGTGACAACAGTCCTGCTGAGTGGCAAGGACAAAGTTGGGTCTAGCTAATGTCTAGCTGCTATGTCTATACAGACACGTTCGACCCTAAAGGGATTTGCTACTAGAGAGATGATGGATATGTGTGAACCTGAGAGCGTGCTAAGCATGGGAAAATAGCGGACAAGGTATGCACGAGGTATAGGAGTGTATCCGAGGTTATCCGAGGTGCAGGAACGCGCGGCTGAAGGTGCAGAAAGTGCGGAAAGAGCGGACAAGGTATAGGGAAGTCAAGGAATGAGGTTTATAGAGTGAGGGCAAAGGTATATTGTGAGGTAAGGGATCCTAGGTATAGAGAGGTATAAGGGACCTAATAGGGGCTAAAAAGCGCGCACTGCTAGGGACTACTTCGAAGGTAAACCTATAGGGTGAGGTATACAGTACAAGGGAAATGTACAGTACGAGGGAAATGTACAGTCCGAGAGAAGTGTCATAAAGTAGTCCAAAGTATAGGTAACTTATAGTGTCTAAAATCCCACTCGGAGTAGGAAGGGATAGGAAATATAGTAAATATGTAAGAACATGTAATAAGGCTGCAACACATTTTACAAGCCTCAAGGTAAGGAAATTCACATACCAATGGGATTTGGACAGACTATGGATGGATGAGGAACCTTCCTAATGTGTTTCTGAGGTATCTGAAGTGCAGGAATGCATGTCCGATGCAGCTGATGCACAGGAAAGTGCGGATAAGCGGATGTGCAAAGCGTGGGAAAGCGAGTTCAGTTTAGGACAAAGGTTACTTGCAACACAAAGATGGACAATGATACTGATAGTGTCCTATACTCCTTGACACATGTATGAAAATACCCTGTTTCCTGCCCGGTGCAGGTCCGAGTGTCACACCACGAGCATTAGACTTGAATTTTTGGATGATGGTTGGCGCATTTCACGGCCATGCACACAACCGCAAATGCCAGTTGGTCTGGCATCCAATGTATATCTTGGGCACTGGACACAGTGAGGGTGAAGGGTGTGAGCACATATTTTCCGCCTCAAATGAGCTCGCTCGTAGCACTAGACATGCGAGCCTGTTCCACCGGCACCAAACTATTGAAGAACACTTTGCTTTTTGGGACGCTGACACGTATGCTGTGCTTTGTGCATAATTTCTTTAAGGACCTAATATTCAATTATGAAACTGATATTTCATTAGCCAATTTTTTATCAAATCATTACCAAGAAGCCACCAAACAGATCAGTGTGCTCACAGCTGAACTAGCCATCATTCAATCTGAGCTTGGTCTTACTGATGCCAACTTCCCTCGCTTCCTCAAGGAAGAACATGGTTATCTTGATAGTTTGAAGCAGCCCCCTGAAAAAGATCGCCTCTCTGTTCGGTATGTTGAGGTGCTTGATGAACTTGCTGAATGGAGGTAATGATAACTATTTTGTTGATATGTGGCCCTGACACTAATTTATTAGGGGGCTGATTGGGACTTAGCACGTGAAGCTGCTAATAGTTCCCTCACTGCAATTGCAGCCAGTAACCTGGAGCAGATAAACAACATACTTTCGCAAGCTCATATTCAGGTCGACTCTTCATATGCTAAATTACAGCATGCCGAGGCATTGGTTGCGCATGTAGAAGCTCTCTTGGCTGTTGATGCACGATAGGAGATTGGTGGCCAGGAGTATAACCATTTTAAGGAGGAAGTATCTCAGCAAGTATCGCAGTGCGCTAGATGACCTGGAGTGTCTGGTTGTTATGAGGTTATTTGAACTTTCGAAGTTGTCATTGTCTGGCACAGGTGTTTGTTTATTGCAAATCACACATTCAGTGAGCAAACATTTTTTAGGGTATAAACTACGTCAACAACTTGGCAAAGTGCTACAATGGTGATCAGAAGCTATTCGGAATGCCATCAACTGCTACAATGTCCAAGCTGTCACTTTAAATCCACCATGACAGAAGGTATCTCGGAAAGATGTCGCTGACTACAGTTTCCTTGGCAAATTCGATCTGCTGCGCCATTCTCATACTGATATTCAAAATAGTGACTGGGCAATGCCTGCTCATCAAGAGGCAACCACCAAATATTTCAAGCTTTGTCAAGCTTGCGAAGAAATTACTCAGCTCAACATTGAAGTTCACTGTCTGCGTACAGCAATTCATGATGAAGAACTCCATACCTCTACTGTCATACAGGATCTTCGTGTTTCAAACCCACAGTTGGGGAATGAGCTTCGACGCCAGTGGCGTTCATGTATGGCCATCAATGCTATTCATTCTTTTTGCCTAGATCACATTCCTGGATTTTCAGGAATGAGAGGTGTTGGTGTCCACCTTAATCAGTTCACATTGTCTAGCAATGATAATGCAGATTTAGCCCATTTTACCTGTCCTGGTACGTTTTGTGCAAGTGTTCGTTATTTGATGTTTTGAAACTAATTATATTGCAGTGCAATGAGACATCATTGATGATGTGCATGATATCATTGCTTCTGATATGGACCTAGATGCTGAAGAGAATTATTCATTGACGCAGGACATGGCTGACTATCTACAATCCATTAACGATTAACATTTATCTCGTGATCTACAGCACTCTGCTATGTATTTAATGACACTTCTGATAATAATAATTATGCTTCAGAACAGCGAGAGTGGCGGTCTGAAAGCTATCCTGCTTGAACTTTAGAATAGCGAGAGGTGGGCTTACTTACATAGAATTAGCTTTAGAACAGCAAGAGCGGCGGTCTGAAAGCTACCCTGCTTGAACTTTAGAATAGTGAGAGGTGGGCTTACTTACATAGAATCAGCTTTAGAACAGCAAGAGCAGTGATCTGAAAGTTACCCTGCTTGAACTTGAGAATAGCGAGAGTAATGGTCTGAAAGCTACTCCACTTGGACCTGATACTTACATGAGTGTTAATATGTCTAGTAATTGAGGCGCCAGGCTTGCTTACATGACCGCTGTCAATACATCAATGTTCACCAAAACCTTTCTGATGATAGGATGAACACTCCTATTATATGTTATTAAATAGCCTTTGCTAGTGCCTTTGACTTTTACATTCAAAATACAGCAGTCTGTTTTCAACATCATGGTTGTTACTCCCCCCAAGGCAAAACCACAGCCATACGCACATAAATTATCGCCAATGGAGACGCTCACACTAGTACCAGGATCTGATCATTTCACAATGTCTAGTCTAGCTGCTCTCCATGCATCACCATTTGCACAAGGCTTCAGCAACAATGAATGTCAAGCGGCTGGAAGGGCATTGTTTAGGCATGACATGCACATTGATGGTGCTCATTATCACGCTAGGAAACCTGGTGGTCTTCACCCAGCATATGCTGCATTCAATCAGACTTACATATGGTAAAGAGAGGACTCTCACTCATGTCGAACTAGTTGAGGCTGCACTCCAGGATCTTTTTGATGCAGTAAGTTTAGACTTTCATACATTCTTTCTAAAATTTCATAAATTATTCAGGTAACCATGCAAGACCATATTGATGGTGGAATCTCTCTCCTCATTCAATGCCCAGGCTCTGAAGTGTCTTCAACAGCCTTGCCTGAGGAACTTGCTCTTGACCTCTACATCACACCCCATGAACTTCAAGAAACACCACAGTGCATCAGTGGAGATGTTACTACCTTAGTACAGGCTTTTGCTGCAGAATTTGTGCTACCTCATCTTCAACACTTTTCCAAGTGTTGTGCTGTCGAAGGCATCAAACCACCTAAGCGCTGTAAGTCAATTGATTTTTGTATACTAATCTCACTGCTAACATAATTCTGAAGTTCCTGCTGCACATATCAATACTCATGGTCCACAATACCTTCCTTCACCCATGGATGCTGCTGGAGCCCATATTCAGTGCTCTGCGCAATCACCGCAAGCTTTTTCCAATGACTTCGAAGTTCAAGCTCAGTCAAAAGACTCCAACCAACATCCTGTCTGCAGCCATTCGTCAGGGAGTGGAATTGGCTATCAGCACTGCGAAAAAACCAACAGCACATTCCCAGCGGATTTGTCAACATTGACTCGCAGATGTATTTGTCCCTGGAGATAACAATGCAGGCCCGCTTTTGTCAGGTCAGGAACTTAGCCACAATGAGCCAAGGTTTGGCCCTGCACTCATTAGCATTGGAGTAAATACTGATGTGGCACTTGATCGGCTCGGTTTGGGAGATGAAATTTTGCTTAGATTGTGAACCTTAATTGGAACTACCTGCAGTAGCCGATGGGAGGTAGTGTTTAGGTCGCCAAAGTGGAACCTTACTTACAAACAGGCTGCTATCCTGTCGAAGGCTCTGCTCGCTGACCTTCAAGTTCAACCCGAGGTTGTCAAGGTTGGTGTTTTTTTATACTATTTCAAACTGTTCAATCTATGCTAACTCTTTTGGTGTTAGTATGATCTATCATATTCGGTACTGACACTCATTCTCAAGGTCCTTGGAATTCTAGTCTTTGTATGTGCGCTTTACTTCTTTGGATTAGTGTTCTTGTAGATCTTAGAATCCGTTTATGTCAGTCTGAATATGTGTGTCCATCTACCCTGAACCTGCCATCCACAGCCTTGAAATTTATTTATTTATTCATGGTGTGTTAAATATCTTAGCTTGGATGCAAACTAGTGCTTACACCATTGCAGCAAACAATGGTCTCTCAGTCGTTTCATGTCGTCAAGAGCGTCTCTGCAGGTCGGTGCATTCAACTGCCACCTTGTACTTGTCCCAAGGTTGTTTTAAGCAAAGAAGCGCGAGCTGCACTCATATACAGCCGACAGGAGAAGTCTCGTCAATTCAGAGACGCCTTCAATGACACCTGGAACCAGCTTGATGAGGCCACAAAGACCATTGCTGTGTCTCACCACAAAAGTGTATGCTACGTGCAAAATGACTTGTATATTGGTCATGGTTTGCTTCGCTCAAGGCATTCTAAGCTGAATGCATGGAATGCGTTCTGCTGGAAGAAAAACCAAGAGACCAAGAACCGTAAGCTTGTTTGACTCATTACACACACTTACTAACACATTTTTTGACAGGTAATCAGGGCCAAGGGGCACTTGAATTACTCGTCCATGAACATCGGGATGAATACCTTCGACTTTCGAAGGATGAGCAAGACAATATACTTGCAGAGTATGCCGATTGGAAAATGACAAAGGTTACTGGCCTCCGTGTCTCAGAAAAGTTCAAGATAAATGACATTACTCAAACTCTCAAAGCTGTCAAAAATGAGGTGCGTCCTTCATTCATTTGACTTTCAAGCTTACTGATACCTAGTCCATACTACTGCTAGCTCAACAGCCTCAACTGTTGCACAGGTGCAGAGACCATTCTGTATACAACACGTGGCTCTACAGATCTCCTTCTGCGAGGTGTCACCTTTGCCACCAAAGGTGTCCAACACTTCATGAGTTCTGTCATGGGGATCGACAATCAAGATCTAGTCAGCAAGATGGAAGGTTTTGCAGTGCAAGGGATGAAAGGTTTGAATGTTCATTATTATTTTTTGCCTACTGACTCGTTACATTTAGGCACTGCTACAAATCACAAATAACAAGTCTCCGAAATTCACTCAAAAATTCATGATATCATCAACACCAAACTACATCAGGTTTTTCTAGTCTTCTGCAAGGTATTTGACTCATATGCATTGATAGAACTCATCACTGGTGATCCTGATGCCAGGATGCAGTGGACACATTATTTTCGTAATGTTGTTCAGCACTATCAAGTCGCCATTGAGGGCTGGCCGGACAACATTACATTCACTAACCTTAGTCAAGCCTCGAGTGCACGTCCCGACCTCGAGATGCTTTACTCAAAGTGGGAGTCAAAACAAATCAAATGGAAGGTACTGGCTGATGAGGAGTTCGAGGAGCTTTATTCAAAATGCCAGGGGCAGATTGACAGAGGCAAGATCATTGATCACTGTCAGTGAACTCATTCTGACAAAGGAAAGAAGCGCAAAGGGCTCCCAGCTGCCATGAACCCAAATCGCTGCAAAAAGTACGAGAGTTCTGAGACCGCCGAGGACAATGATTGCACTGATGAAGAGGATGAGCATGGGGATGAAGAACGAGACGAGCCTGTTGATGAGCCTGTCCGTCGATTTTCCACACCAGCAGCTGCTCATGCTGCTAATCAACCCTCTACTTTTGATCTGGCTAATACCTCTACTAGTTTGCAGTTGCCAGGTTCTAATGTCCCTCTCCCTTCCAATGCTCCAGATGCATCAGATTTCAACTTTTATATCCCTAGAGACTCTGATGTATCGACTTTCCCTCAGTTTGACTCTGATGCTATGTTAGCAACCTTAGATAGGATGTTCGGTCCTGCACCTTAGATTTTCCTACTGCATATCATGCACAACTCTTGTTCAAGTTCAATGTTTTGTCTCACACTTTATCATATTAACATATACAGGTTATATTTGCATAACTACAATCAAGTTCATGAGGCTGAGGGAGTCGTGCAGGAGCACTTCAAAATTCATTCCATAGTCTATCATCAAGCAAGGGGCATCAGAAGTAAATGTAAGACTCATTGAGCACGTCCGACCTATTAAACTGATAAGCAGTTTGAACGACTTCACTTGAATTATGCACTCACATTCAAAATAGGTATAATTCAGTGGTGATCACGCCAATGAGGATAAATGACTTTTGCCAAGCGCGATAGTAGGGCAGGTGGCAGTATCCACGTCAACACTGTAAACGTTGCAAACGTGGAGGGTGGTAATGGGGAGGAGAATGCTTGATGGGAGGACGATAGTAGGGCAGGTTGCAGTATCCACATCAGCACTGTAAACATTGCAGATGTAGAGGGTGGTAATGGGGAGGAGAATGCTTGATGGGAGCACAATAATAGGGCAGGTTGCGGTATCCACATTGGCACTGTAAATGTTGCAAACATAGAGGGTGGTAATGGTGAGGAAAATGCTTCTTGATAGTCTGTAAACAGAGGCCTCTGAGCCTGAGAGGGACTGCACCATGAGATGTTGTGTGTTGATGCTGTCCTGGTCGGCCTAAGATGGAAGCTGCCGGAATGACAGGAAATGCATAGAACTGAGAGGCCTCTGAGCCTGTGTCACAGGACATGATGTGCAGGTGCTGTCCTGGCCAGTGTGGGCAGCAGCGTAAAGGTGAGGAGCAAGGGGTGTGGGAGCGCCCCTTGCCCAAACAGAACCCTCATTGGGAAACGGACCTGGAACGGAAACTGCCGGAATGGTGGGAATGGCGGGAATGGTGCTGTAGAGAGCACTGGCTACCCTAATTAGTAAGTGTGGTAAACACGTACCTTGCCGAATATATTTAGCAGCTGTGATAATACAGTACTAGAGGTAAAATATGATTTAGGGCAATATTTATTGCTGGTGTTGGGATTTAACTACAGGCGAGCCTAATTATAGTTGGCACGGCACGTGTGTACCAAGCCTAGTAAGGCTTACTAATTGGGATAGCCAGGTGGTGTGACGTGCTGTTGCAAGGTGAGCGCCGTTACGATGGTAGTAATCTTTATTTATTCATCAACGGATCCGCATCAGCAGCGTCCATGGTCCTGACTGGATTTAAGCGTAGTAACTGAGCGCGAGTGTCCGGGCTTCCATAATACACAAGTTATTCAGCATATAAAAGGAAGAAGGTGACGTTTCAGATTGATTCAATCGCATCCTCATCACACACAATGCATTTCTCCTTTGCAATCGTCCGAGTCCTCGCCCTCGTTACTGCTTTTGCATCATCAATATCTGCCATGCCCACTGATGCTAGCATTGGGTACTGTCCCATATTTTGCCACAAACAGAGTCAATGTAGTACCTGCCTCTACAACCATTGCGTGAGTTTCAGTAGTTTGTGTCCTGGCTTTAACCGCACGACTCACCGACATGGAAGAGCTTCATTGTATGCACGGGTTGAACGTGACGTAATACGAACATACTAACGGCCCGATATATCGAGTACTTGACTTCAATTTTGAGTACAAGGGAGATGATGAGATTGGACTCGGTTCACAGAGCAGAGAAATAGAAGTTGATCGATGATTTAATTGCTGTGATGATGCGGCGATTAATTTTGAGCGTTTGGTCTTTTATTTCTGATAAGGAGAAGTACGTAGCACGGGCGCCAACAAACAGATGATTGAAACCAGTACGACATCGCAGTGAGAAGTTGATGTATTTCAAGAGAGGCTACTACAAAGAATGTAAAACAAGCATCGTATCGTCAGTCTACGGAGCACACAACACAGGCGCCAAGAGTGAAACAGTCACCAAAACATCCGGTAGGACGCTGCAGTGGGAAGACAAGCTGAGCTACTTGGAGCCTTCCACAACGACGTAAAGTGGTAAAAACTTGGCCTGGAGAGATGACGATAGGGCTGACGCGGGCTACATTGAGGTCATTCAGACACTGCGATGTGCACCTCGGTCCTCGAAAGATGTGAGACCCACATCTCGAGACGTGAAACGCGGTGAGAAGCGGGGATGCTTGTAACCAGGAATGGAATCTTTGAGCACATAACACTGGAAGCCTATCAATGAAGCGTGGGTTATGCGCTGGCAAACATCAAGAAGGTCGTTTCGGAGATATAGGACATCATGATGAAATTAAGGATCCTGCCTGATACGTGGGTATATAAACAATGAGTGTAAACAATAATTTAAAGTCAGCGGTCTTCGAAATAGGCAAGTGTTGTTGATGTACGAAAAGAGGACAATGGTTTAGAAGCACAAAAGACATGTTATTATTCAAAGTTAGATATATACCAGCCATGTACTCAAGGCTTTTCATCCGTTCACCAACAGCATGAATATACGTCAGTTGTATCTTCTTGTCTTTGACTACCAAGTAACTAACCTCCTTACAGTTTTCAATCGTGCTTCATTGAAGCGTAGCTCTCGTACTCGTACCAGAAAACCCTCAGACGCTGGCTGTCCATCAACCCTCGAAATAATACCAGAGTGCTTAGAAATTTGCAACGACTCGCGCCTCACTCTATCCGAATTCCCATTCTCAATCGACGATGCCTTGGTCATGCTCAATGACACCCCTCGTTCACCTACTCTATCTGCATCCTCTTCCACAGATGATAGCATGCCTGCTACCCCATGTGCATCAGACGACGAAGATCTTCCTCTCCCAACTCCTCGTCTAACACCAAAGCGCATCACCATTCGTCCTCTCTGTATAACCAAGACCCGTTCTATAGTCTGCGAGGACGTCACCGATCCTCCTGAAGAAGAAGACGAGTACGATTTTTACACACGCCAATTCGAGGACTTTATCTCCCTGTACTCGCCTGTGCCCTCTGCACCTGCACCAGCCCGTCCAGAATCTATCATTCTCTCACCCGAAGTAGCACCCCAGCCACCAAAACCACGCGGACGCAGTCGTTTCTCAAAGGCTCTCCCACTCCTTCCTCTCCCTACCCCACCTCTAACGCCTATACCACCCGTTCCGCAGCTACCAGTCTCAGCTATCCGGAAAAAACGTGTCCTTCCACCCTTGCCAGTCTACCCACCACCCCCACCCCCAATTGAAAACCGCCCCCCTCCTCGTATGGCTGTCCCCTCTGACATCGAAGAGCTCGATGTTCTCGAACAAGAGGAGCAACAGCCAGTTTGCCCAATCATCATCGAACAAATATGGTTTGACGATGAGGAAGAATCCATATATTCTCAGCCTTCCTTCGTACCAAGCCAAGATATCGCACCGGCAATCCCGGAAACACTCAGCCTTCCCCGCGCAAGCACCGACTCTGACACTCCCCGGTCGTCTCTGGACTCATTTTCAAGCAGCCAATCCCACTCTTCCTTCTCATCCTCGAGCTCGTCTGAAGAAAACGCCCCCATCTCCCCCTTCTCCTTCCCTCCCACTCCAGGACCCGAACCCCATCAACTCAGCAGTCGATGGAGCTGTTCCACAATATCTTCACACATTACTGAACCTCCACGCACAATTTTGAGTCCCTTGCGTGGGGTGTTTGTGTCCAAATCGAAGTTGAATTCAAGGTCAAGGCGGGCGCCTCCTCCTCTGCTTCCGATTATGTCTACGCCTCCTCGATCTCGTGCATCGCATAGCTCATCGCCTCTACACCCGCGGAGCAACACCCAGAATCAGACCCGGTCACAGAGTCCGTACAGAATGCCCCTAACACGAATGTTATTCCCCACGACGCCCTCCCCGCCCACAACGCCCACGCCCAGCAGGCACATCCGCCATCAACACTCACGCTCGTCGACGTCTTCTGAGTCGTCTGAAAGCGGGAGCTGTGAGAGCGGAGGCAGTGCGGGGTTGAGAAGGAAACCGATTCCTATTGAGATGTTTTTGCGGGCTTGATTGTCTGAGCGTGGGTGGGGTTTCGATCTTCCTGTCTATTGTCTTTTCCGTTGTTCTTTTGTTCAAAGGTTTTGTTTTACCTTTTTCGATGTCTCCTTGCTCTCGTTAACGACGACGATTTATGATTATTGTATCCATCATCATCACTCGCAGCTCGCTCATTCATGCATATTAATATCCATAATGTACCTGGGTCTTTCCGTCACTTTGCATTTCTTCATTGACACGTCTTTCGTTTTTTTATATCTCTGAACTTTTGCATATCTTTGCATTCCATCACGCTTCTACGCACCCTCTCTGTCTCTATAGCATGGTCCACCTGTAGCCTAGTTCATACTATGATGAAATGATATCCGATGTTTTGACGTTCCTTACGAGCGAGATCAATATATCCCCGCAAATTTCCAACAGATGTCTTACAGTAATATCAGTCTGCCATCAGAGCTGGTCTTTACAAGGTTGGAATCCAAACGAAAATCCGTTTTTCTGCAAGGTTCACTAAATGCAAGGTGCAATGTGCTTCAAGTAAAGCCAGAATCACATTTGGTCAGTAAGATGGAAACTCGTCGTGTGACGAGTTACACCAAAGTCGAGACAATCGGTTAACAGAACAAAACGCTGTATTCATGATAGCTAAGGTTCGAGATATGAGATGATGGTGCAAAGAAAAATAAACAAGTCCAAGCAGAAAAGGCGTGTTGTTACATGCATAAGCATTGTAAGCAATACTAAGAAATATTATTATATTGGTAGGTTGGTAGTGACATACTTACAACGAACAACCACGTATGTCGAACAATTGAGGATTCGTAAAAAAAGTGATGTGATTGACGAGAATCGATGGGCTCCAGGTACTATTGCAGGTATCGCTACATCTACAACTGAGACGACGTTAGTGATGTCAAAAATGGCAAAGTGAAGCAGCTATGCTCACCAGCCATTGTAAGAATGCTTCCAGCTTGCTCTTTGGCGGGGGATCATCATACATGTCCGCTAAAATTTCAGCTATATCGGTCTTGAAGTCCATGTCCTCTGGAGCAACAGGCTTGGTACCATAGTAGAAGCGAGCGCCAAAGTACATGATTGGCCAGGTGATGAAAAGGATGTAGTTGGTGATGAAAGTTGCAATACTCCACTCTCCTTTGAGGAAGACGTTCCATCCGCTGAACTAAAGAGTAGAGGAACAGTCAGTCTCAATAGCATTGGTGGATATGAAAAGTTGGCATACGAAACAGATGGTAACCGTTGAAACTGCTCCCCACCACGCTGCGTATGGCTGGAGATTTGTGTAGTAAGGGAACTTCGTGCGGTCGATGCCTTGGGCCTGCATACCCTTGTAGAAACGGAGGTACGTCACCGAAATACCAAACCATGTCATAAGGCCAGCGACGGATGTCATGTTAGAAAACCAGATAAACACTGAGCCCGCATTGTTGGACACAGCCATGAAGGTAAGAAGGGAGAAAGAGGCGGAGAAGAGGATAGCGACATAAGGCAGTCCGTTGCGTGAGGTTTTAAGGAAGAACTTGGGAGCATTTCCTGAGATTGCAAGACCATCTACGAAAATAGTTGATTTCGATGAGTTGACTGCCAGATAAGTATACGCACAAATCGCACGAGACGCCGTGTACAAATCACTAGATGCGGCGGACCATGCCGAGGTCAACAAACAAGCATTGATGATCTGTTTTGAATACCATTGTCAATTTCTAGGTAACAAGGGAAGGCCAAATGCGGCTTACCGAAGGCAGTGATTTAATTCCCGCCTTTTCGATAGCAATGACGAATGGAGACTTGGCGGCTGTGTCATGGGCCAATTGGAGAGATGGGTCGTTGGATGGTACAAGCAGACCAATGATGAATGTTCCACCAATGTAAAAAAGCAATATACGGATGTATACTCGACGGATGGCTTTGGGCAAGTTACGACGAGGATTCTTCGCTTCTCCAGCAGCAATCTAGGTGGGATTCGTAAGTAATGGATTTATTGAACAAGCTTATAGTATAACGTACAGCAACAATCTCGGTTCCAAGGAACGAGAAAGCAGCTTGCATCAAAACAGCCCAAAAGCCAAGGAATTGTCCCTTGGCACCTTCGATGCCATTATACTGAACGAATGGTCCAGGATTTTTCCAGTAGCGGAATCCAATGCGGTCATGGTTTGGGCCGCCTCCCAAATCGATGACTATACCGATGATGATAAGACTAGTGATTGTGATGACCTTAATGGATCTGTGGTAATCTCAGAATACAAGGCCGGGATACAATACTTAGTACGCACGCAAATATGAATTCCGCCTCGCCGTAAGCGCCAGCACCGAGCATGTTAATGGCCAGAACGACGACAATACATATGACGACCCACACTGAATTATTGACAGAGGGATTCCAAAAGTTTATCAATACTACAGCAGCAGAAAACTCGGCTGAGATGATAAAAATGTCAGTAGACACGCTAAGAATATGCATTCAACAACTCAAGTACCAGGTGCTAAAGAGTAAGGGGTCAGTAATTGTGAGAAATGGGAGAGCAAGAATGGGACTTACAGGTAATCGTCCAGCTGTACCAGTAATTCCAACCCACGGCAAAAGAGAACGCAGGGTCAACGAAGCGCTCAGCCAGTTTGATGGGACCACCAGGTATAGGCAGGTAGGAAATCTACGAGACATAAAGATCAGATATGTGATCTAGATCTGGGGCGTGCAGCAAGCATACCATTTCTCCTAAAGTGATCATGACGCAATAGACGATAGAGCCCATGACTATGTAACCGAGCAACAGACCGATGGGGCCTCCTTGCGATAAGGAGTCTGCAGTTCCAACAAAAAGACCAGTACCGATAACACCGCCAATACTTGACGGAGGTGAGAATTTGTCAGAAGAAAGAAGAAAGTATAACAGACCTAATCATGGTGATGTGACGATTCTTGAGTTTACGTTGCAGGGTATTGGTGTTCCGCAAGGGCCTCTGCATAGACTCTCCATCATGGTTTGAGATGTCAGAGAATTCGCCTCTGCTAGTGTGATAAGCAGCAGCATCGGCAGCATCCGTCTTTTCTGTATCCATCATGGTGAGCGCTCGTGAGCGAGAAGAGTAGGAGGGGAGAGATAAGACTTCAACTCAACCACGATCCATACTAGATATATGAGTGTCCGGTGGGCCGTGGTAGTATCTTCTTTACAGACGGTGATCAATATAGACACCATATCTGATTGACCTAGCAGGATTAGGCAGGCCAGGCACCGCACCGTTACAATGAGGGCCCATCATTGCTCCGCCTCCCTGAATTTCCCGTAAATCTGCTTAGGCAGATCGGAGAATTTCGCTGGAAGAGGTATAAACATAATGGCATCTACCATTCCATGCAGCTCCTATATGATATTGTACAGCATCGACATCTGATTGGAGTGATACGGTCTGCCATTTGGAGGTACAACATAGCCTCCCAGTGCTGTTTACACGATGAGCCTATAGCTACCAGCATTTAAACATGGAGAGTACTTACTGATCAAACTCTACGACACATAATTGGAATCTCACTTGCAGAGGAGCCGCGTAATAGGGCGCGTGATAGGGCGCCATCTCCGAGTTGCAACATCTCACCGTGATCTTTGCCTTTATCACTGCGACGTGCAGCCAGCTGGCGGCCTTCACATCGGCGTCAGTTAGTGGTTGCTTGTATCTGTGGACCGGGAATCTGGCTGGCAGTCTGTAAAAGCATACCTCTAGAGTATGCATATCCGCAGTCTCCCCATAGAGGTTAAAGACTGCATCTGCATCAGAGACGAGTGAATTGAACAGTATCCCAAAAATGAGCTAGTCGTAAACCTACCGTACATTAGGACTGTTGATAATGAAATCCAATTTACTGATGCCGACAGGTTCTGCTCATGATGTTCATCTATGGCAGATTGATGATCATATCTTATCTTCAGCTACTATTATAGCTAGTGGTAAATGGATTTTACAAGGTTCAGACAGACTAAGACTTGCCAGCAAATGGCCCTTCTTCAAATTCATGCGTGCCCTCGCACGACTGGGATCGATGGGTCTTAGGCCCTGCGGTGGAGACATGCCTACAATCCACGCGGCAGATTTTGCAGCAGGTTGGCGCAAAGTGCATGTGCTCTAAAAGCAACCCTGAATTGTCGCATGCCATATTTGGCAGAGAATTTTAACAGCACCTACATCATAGGAAGAAACCAGCCGCCTACAGCCTAATTTCTCGGGCATGAGACGTTCTATGAATGGAGAGCACAGTTCCTATGGCCTCCCGTTCGACCGCAAGCTTGTGAGGCTGACAGTCTGCTATTACAGAACATTCAGTTATGGTACAAACCTGCCAAGCGGTGTGCCCGCAAAAATGATCATATTATATGGTTCATTGCCTGGGCGGATGAAACTTTAACATAGATTGAAAATGAGAGCGCAAGTACAAACTGCTTCTAGAGATTATTTGTTCGTGTATAGTATGCCTCCTAGTGTTCGTCAGGGTCGGTCCAAGTCCAGCCTGAGGTCTGAGGTTTCACGGACTTCTATCGGAAATTCATGTGGAAAATTGATGACGGTCCTTTGGGCGAGGTTTGCAGTCCGAGATTAATTACAGTCCCAGGAGGTAGTGAATATATATATGAAGCATCTATTGCATGAGAATGTGTCTTTAGCAATCAGAATAAGTAGGAGTAGCCACCAGATGAGGCGCGATGAGCGACAGTAACAGTGCGAGCAGGTTGCCAGAACAGTCGTAGAACGAGCGGAGCTAGTAGGATTGTTTCAAATCTCGCGGAGAACGGCACTTCGCGATGCAAAGGTTCACATGATAAATTACATAACCGTCGACGCGGCCTTTGAAATCAGGTTTAGGGTCCGAGGGACGGCTGAGGATGACGTGGACCGGTTATGGTCAACTCATTGACAACAATATTTTGAAAAATTGGAATTCTAATCGGACAGAATCTGATTTCACGACCATTTACTAGATGTGCACATCTTCAACGCTTTAGCATTAACCTCAGCTTTTCAGCTGCGGGCATATTCTCCGCACGACTGTCGGATGCAGAACAGATCAGATCAAAACAGAACACGATAGCACCTATACAAATTGAGTGATCTGATAGAATATCAAATGAGAATATCCATCCCGCCCCATTCTAACACCCTCAACAAAGTCACGTCACCAGCTCTTGCAGGATCAACTCCAACCACATCCACCCACCAAGCAACGTTTTTCTCGGCTTGCATCTGTGCATTAGCCCAATTTGCTAAGTGCTCCTTACAGATACCTTTGAACAACATGCATACGCGAGTCACGACGTCAGGCTGCGGAGAGATGCATAAAGAAGCAGCGCGTTCGTATGCCGCTTGAGGAACAGGTCGGAGGGCAATATATTCGTGCTTGAAGATATATGGTAGCCAGTAGCTACCACGGCAGTTTTAGCGACGTGTTTACGATTTGACAGCCCGAAGTAGTAGCGCATATGTACGCACGTTATGAATGATGTTCTAGCTTCGGTGTGAAGTCCCAAAACCTTGAGTGATTTGTCGGGGTAAACTGTTACTTTGTCCACTGGAATGACAATTGAATCCATATCATTGAGACTGCTGGATATTGAATTGAATGTATCCACTGGTTGCGGTTGGGATGCTGGTGACCGGGGAGATGCTTGCAAATTTATCCTGCAAAGAGGAATACAGGTTAGAAGTGCGATTTCTGTATCATCAGGGGACCTACTGCGCCTCCAAGAACAAGTACGACACATCTAACACCCGAATAATGTTCAGTCAGACTCCCCATGTTGATGGGTGCGGACATTCCATTCTAAACGTTGTCCATGCTCTTCTATGGCAACAACAGGATGGATGACAGAGAGGCTTCACCCAGGAATGAGGGAAAGCTTGACGGAAATATCGATGTCGGAGGGCGAGTATAGATAAATGACTGGTTTTTTTACAGCGCAACTCATCATCACAGACTTCAAAATTGACGCAGTCACCATCCTTGACATGGTACGATCCGACCCACTAGGTTCCTAGCATCGTTACCCGATCCAAGCGCTGTTCGGAAACCCTACTCAAGACTGCCCTGACACCAATGGGATGATGTCCCAATTTCTGACTAGCGTCAGCAATAAGTTCGTCCACCTTCATCTTCCTCGGGATTTTAGCAGTCTGGATCTCGCCAGATGGAAAAACAAGTATGATTGTGACTTTGTCATCGTTCCTGCTACGTGGTCTCAACTTCAGTACTGGAAACACTTGTAGAATATTTTGGATGCGTACAAGCTGTCCTGTTCGTTAACCTGACTTAGCGCCGATTGATTGTCAGGCAATGAAATAGCCGAAGCATCAAGCGGCAGTGGGACGGGCAACGTCATTTCCGCGCGCCGAGCCACTTCAACGACATTAAGCAAGTCAATGACATCGAACCATATCTCAGCCGTGATATCCACGTAGTAGCCATCGCAAACATCGAGTTGACTGGTCTGAAATATGACCACATCTCTCGAAATGTTTCGGAAATGTTTGCAGGCAGAGTCAAGCATGAGCTTATGATATCTATGAGCCATTAAATATCTAAATAGCTGTACCACTCACATTATACGACCTTTGCCGTTTGACCCTGACCCGTTTTTGTCCATGTTCCAGAACAAGACGTTGGGAAATCTGTTTCTCTTTAGTCCGAGTTTCATATCCATGTTTGAAAATTTCAAGTAGAGGGTGATGATGCTGTCTATGAGCCATAGCATGCTGGCACTTGATCCCTTAATAACAGTAGGCGGCTTGCTGGCTATGGCATCCACTGCACATGATGCTATGATGCTGCTACGCGTTCATCAGTGAACCGATGATGATATTAAAATATCATATTAGACTATGTATTAATAACAATCACAACAATTCCCACAAATGTGGAGGGGGGGTCTACATAGAGATATCTGACTTTATGTAGGAAGGACGCGTTTTGAAGGCAACTAACCAAGTCTTGGTATGCTCAAGACACTGCCTTCCGCGTGGAAGTTCATGCAAGGGAAATATAAAACGGAGTGGAAGGAAGTACTAACCAAGTCTTGGTATGCTCAAGACACTGCCTTCTGCGTGGAAGTTCATGCAAGGGAAATATAACACGGAGTGGAAGGAAGTATACTGTAGTCCCGATTTGTCAGCGCTAGCACAAAAATTGCCAGCTATGATTGATAAACGGTACTTCAGTCATTCAAATATTAGTAAGATAAGATGACGGATGCTAAAAGCTGGAAACTCTTCACACTGGTTGTAAATTGATGTCCTTGACGTTTAACTGTGTGATGAGAAGATGCGAGTTTAAATTCACCAGCCTGTCTACTTTGTTGCACACAAGGCACTTGATTCCTACCTGGGAGACACTTGCCTAGGGTAACAAAGACATCGATCATATCCTTCACACAAAGCACTGCTACCACTTCATCTTGATACCATCGTCAAAGTGATTGGCCCACTGTTTGTTTCCGGTACTACCTTCGAGATTGCATTCAACTTACAATGCTTGAAGTGGTAGATGATGTTGCCTGTGACATCTGATTCACGCGGTCATGGGGTGGTTAAATACTTGTCAACTGTTGGACTGGAGTGCTAAATTGAGCCAGATATTGGCGAAATGCCGTGTTGGAAACAATATTGCCACCCCGCTCTATCCGCTCGTAAATGTCAGGCAAGGCAAAGCTCCAATGCAAAAGGTGAGTTGGGGCGCTGTGGCTGGCGTTGACATAGGAAAATAACTCTCAAGCAATACGACAATCGTTGAATAAAATTCTAGGGATGAACAGATACAGTTCTTTTGCTAAGGTTGATAAACAATTCAAGGTTCACGGTGTCTGATCAATGGTCGAACATATTGCAGAAGAAAGACACTTGACAGATATGAGCTCAAAGCTCTTAGGTGCCAACTTATTACTGTGTTCCAGATGTGACAGAAAAAGCCTTCTGCCAGTAATAGCTGGAAGCAGCGAAGGTTAAGTGCCATGGTTCTAAAATTGCCTTTGCAGAGCCCATTGATCAGGTTTCGCGAAGACAAACAGTGAGTGCAACAGTTATTCCTTCGCTCCACAAGGCACTTAAGATCCAAAGAATCTGGGATGGCATAACCGTTCTATTTTATATCGAATGTACCCCTCACGTCGGACCCTGTCAGTCAATACTCATTGGTCCGAGACTGGGGATGACTTCCCCCTCCACGGACATATTCTTTCGACAAAATTTCGCTATGGATGCCGCACGCATGCAACCTATTTTTGTTACTTCAGTTGCAAAATATAATTTCCAGGATCAGGGGTAGTATAACCATCGTATCTCATACTGAATATGGCGGCTCATGTTGGACACTGTCGGTTAATACCCATCGGTCCGAGACTAGTGACGACTTTCCCCTCCACAGCCATTCTGTTTCGACAAATTTTCGCTATGGATACCGCACACAGGCAACCTGTCTTTCTCACTGCAGCTATGAAATATAATTTCTCTCATGGCACTCGTGAACACAATTAGTTACATTCAGGGTGTTCCCCAGATATGGCCGGATTAACGAGAAAAATGAATTTCACAGTAGGCGGTATATTAAACAATATCTATACGGCTACCACTGAAATCAATTGTGCATTAAATTGAACAGTCCCTATTGACCATCAGTGATCGGTAAAGCATAAGTGTGATGGAAGGTAATGAAACGTCTAGTTAGTCTGAGTCGAATGCGGCATCCTCCAGCGCCCTCCTCTGCCCGGCAAGTGTTGTAACAGACATCCGGGATACCACTTCTGGCGTCAGGTCCTCGCGATGGCTTTTTCCAAAAACTTTCCTATACAGCAAACGTCAGACATATGAATTATAGGCTAGAACACAGTCCGTACCTGGTCCACCATTCAAGAAGGTCGTTCACCCTACGTTGGGTGACGGGGCCAGGGACGTCCTCAAAAAAGTCCACCACGTGATTCCAGAATGCTTCGTAGTCGAAGTCGCCATCCACCGTACGCCAAGATGAGACGCTGGACAGGGCGAAGCAAACCTGTGACAATATATGTGAGCCGCAGGCTGCAGCTATTCAAGCTTACCTACCTGACAGACTATATATGCTAGAGAGCGAGGGGTGACTTTACGCATGCCGATGATAGAGGCCACACAGGTTTTGACCTTGACGTGGGTTAATTGTCGTCGGGCACGCCGGTGATTCTCTAGGACGTCAGCTCCATTGCCATCTCCATCAGCTTCTTTTGCGGAAGATGGAGATGTAAATATGGCTTTGAAAGCCTGCATTCATAGCAATGAGTATGACTATACACTAAGACAGTGGGCTAACTGACCTGAACTAAAATTTTGGATTTAAAGAGGCCTTGCTCGAGGTTGTCAGCATTAACTTTGTAGCCTTCATACAAAAAGAGAGGCCAAGAATTTTCTGACACGATATAGTCTGACATTCTGTCACGAATGCCAGCCTTCACCCTACCTCAGGATCAGCGTCGTGTAATAGTCAAAGAAGTCTATTACTCACTTGTCATCACCCCAGTCCCATTCAGCAGGGCACAGCAGCTTCCCACAAACGTCATGTATGAAGCCGCGCGACTGCTTGTCGTCAGAGCTAAGTAAACGAGATGGGTGGAAGCCTTCATTGAGCCAGGCAGCGACTAGATCCTTGAGAGTGGAGGTGTCATTGCCACGGGCGGCATCTGCTCCTCTTTTAAGCTATAAGGTTGTCAATGTACAGCACGAAAAGCTTCATAATTGAAATCACTTGCCTTTTTCTTCATGTCTTTGCAGTCATCAATGTCGAGTTCGGCGAACTTCTCGTGCAGCCACGGCAAGACTTGTGCGAGTAAGATATAGCCACGTTGTAAACGATCCTGTCTGAATGGCAGAGTTAAAAGCGCCATAGAATAAGAAGAGATCACCTACTCTCCGGTACTGTCAAGTTCAAGTTCTTGCTCCTCGTACCTGCGATCATTTTTGGCGATCAAATCATCCAAGTTGGTATAAAGAGCGACCATGCGCCGGATTGCCCTGCCTTGAGCCACGTAGTAGGTCGTCTTTCTATGAAAAGCCATGAGAACGATGTTACAACTGACAGTAAGCGAGGTAGTAACTGACGAACCTTTGCTTAGTTCCTCTGTCTTGCTTCATCATTTCTAGTTCCTCTTCTAACACGGCGATGCGACGCTTGGACCTTGCTTCTGCAGAGGTAGGAACTGCCCCAGACTGGTCTGCAAGTGCGAGAGCATGGGTCTGATGGCGACTGTCGAGCTCTGACTCAGTCATCAAAGTAAGGCGTGGAGGCGAGGCGAGGCTAAAAGAAAGAAAGAGCAATGAGTGATAAGATAATTAACAATGAGCGATGGTAACGATGAAGGACGGTGAAGAGAACTAGGGAGAAGACAGACAAGAAAACCCACCTCGGAACTGTTGGTATATATATGCCCTCGCTAAGTGTTGAGTACATATAGGGCAGTGCCCAATAAGGATGCGATGGGGGGTCCAACTATAATTTGAGTCGTGGCACCCCTCCAAATTTGGCGTCGATGAACTTGAAAGCCTGGTACTACAACTAGCGTACCGCCTAACCTTGAAGTTGGATCCAAAAGCGCTCAGGCTCGAAGTATGCTGAAAAAAAAAGTAGTACTCACTTCAAAAAAACGAATGGCGGTGCATGAGTAAACATGACGTTGATTAGGGCCGAAATCTAGCCTGATTCGAGGGTTGCCAACTGGTGCATTCAATAAAATCGAGCAAGGGCTAATGGAGTTGGCAGAAGGAAAAAATGACAGCTGATATTTGAGGTCAACGAGAGGTCGGCTCATAGTGTGAGGGATAGCCTGAGTACGTACATGGCGGATCTGAACTTGATTCGAACATCTGCCATGTAGTCGGGAAGACGATGAACTTGAACGAGCTGGTTGAGAAAGGTTAGCGGATGTGGTTTAGATAAACGCGTCGCACCCTACCAGTTTCTACGCTATGCTCGAGTAGCCTGTCACAGGGTATGATTATGAAGACCTTGGACAGGAAAGAATAGATATAAAAGCCATACCTGAGTTACACAAAGGTTCGATAACTGGTCTGGTGGCACGCGCAGCAACTTGGTATCTGTCTGTCAGTCGAGCGAGAAGGCGTGTTGCATATTTTTTTTGTGAGCCAGTGACGTGCTTATGACTCTCAGTCATTGTATGATAATAACTATCGAACATGGTAAACAGCACGGCGAGAGCCGTATGCTAAAAAATAGAACTCGTGACTGTGACCATGGCACATTCGAAAATTAAATAAATGATATAAAATTAATTCGAGGAGGGAAAGAAGCAGCTTACTACATAAGCTTGCCTGGAATAGTTTATTGACAACTTTAGTTACATATCTTGAGCTGATGGGCCAGGAGCTTCGCGGTGCATTTATGAATACCTGTACAATGGCAAAAAGACAGTTGTGGTCTCCCGCGTTGCTTATATACAGTGGTGGTATGCTAAGTGTCGGTGGAGGTGATGCGCAGCTAATGACGGACGTTCATATTTTTTGATCGAGACAAGTCACAGGGTAAGCACCCCATACACTACGACCTAAACAGCCCCGGGCCATCACACGCCGCATAAACCATTTCAACCATCCACCTCATCAACGCCTCGTCTTTCATCCTCACGTCCTCCATCATCTTAACGCCCACAAACGCCCGTCGACCCCTCCGTTCGCCCTCCAGCTCGCCCCCAATGTCTTCCACCACATCGTCGCCCTCGTCGTCTTCTACAGCACCAGGGAACTCAAAGTGTTCGCCTGTCCACACGGAGGGCAGTCTCCGAGGTAGCGACGAATGATGAGCGGAAGAGAATACGGATGATGACCAACGCGGTAAGTGCAGCCGAAGGAGGATCAGCGACAGGCCGGGTGTAGGATATGTTCGTTTGCCTTAGAGGAGGGGGCTGTCGCTTTGTGGGGTCTGTGAAGGGGTACGATTCTCCATTGGCGGTAATAGTAATTGTATCATCTTGAGAAGGATGTTTTGCGGGTGGTTGGGAGCTTGAGAGATGGGTGAGGAGATGAGGTCGTAGTCGTTGTTTTGATGTCGATGGCAATGGACATGTGGCCCAGAGACATGGTGGCTCGGGGTTCTCGGACGATTTCAAATGTTGAAGGAGGTGGTCGTACAACTCTCCGGGGGCCTCGAATGGCGAAGCTGAACACTGGGAGCGCTCCCACAAGCACTTGAAACGAGGAGCAGCTTCCGTATTTTTACGCCTGTCCACACCACGCACGGCAAAGCGCTGTGGTGGCCCAGGAATGACCATCGCCTGAGCCTGAGGAAAAACGACATTAACATTTTTGATCACGTCTGATGCGACCAGGACGGGATGGCGGTCCGCGAACTTGAAGGTGTAAAGGCATCTTTGTAAAGAGTCCAAAAATCGACTTGAGTGAGCTCTCCATCTGGTGTTGCAATGAACATGATTTTCATCCTGCAAAAATGACTTTATCGTATCATAATACAACCTGCATAACGTGTACTCACCACTCATAACAGGGCTGGGGTTCAGGCATGGAAACCAGGGTCTCAAGCTCCTCTTTGGTCACGGTAAGGTCATGGACGGGGATCACGGCCGTTGTTGCTGGGATAGCGCGAGAGACTGCACTAATATCCACGTTTACGGTCTCTTCTACTTGTTCAGATAGAAGAAAGCTAACAAACACGCGAAGAGTGCTTGGCATGAGAGGATGATGCAGAAAAGCCTTTACCATTGGTGGGTGCGAAAGATGGGCATATAGGTAGTTCAATGAAGCTTCTACCAATGCTCGATCGACAAATAGAGGTAAGTAACGTATGGAGGCAACGAGCGCTGGCGAGTTTGAGTCCAGGCGACGTGTGTGTTGTATGTTAGACAAAAGTTGTGCCAAAAGCTGAGATGATAAGGGAGCGATTCGACGAGTGACCTGCAATTTGCAGCAGAGTAGGGAGGGGGTCTTTCTTGTTCGAAGCAGGATCTGCCAGGATAACGCCCAGGGATATGGCCTGCAGAAGTTCTATGGCGTTGAGAACAAATTCAGCATTCATATCCGTGTCTGGATTAGGTTGGTGAGGCGCTCATTGGGTCAGATTGTGCGTCAAGCAAGCTGGCAGCGAGGGAAGGCAGTGGCAGTAGGCTGGATGGGAGTGCAGCTCTTCCAGTGACTCGTGGATAGGAGATGGGACAATAGTCATGACGCTCGTGCTGCGCAAATCATCGGCAGATGGAACAGGAGGATTAGTTGCCAGTTTGGGGGATTGTAGGCAGGAAGGAGACTCGGGAGGAGACGGCAGCCATTCGCTGGACCGTTTGGGAGAACAAGGTGCACTGAAGTTTATTAGATATCAGTCGAGAATACTGAAACACGAAATAAAAACTCACACAGTAGTGCTAGGAGTTGGTGCCAGAGAAGCACTTGCCCCTGCTGAGGCAACATCTAGCAAATAAATCGAGTCAGCCGAAAATGGGAGCACAGATGCTGAAGATGATGGACCGCATGTACCTTTATCCTTTGTGTTCCTAGCGTGGGCTGGTTGCCCATTTTGTAGGGCCGTCCAACATTTTTCGCGCCAGGCTGGTTCTTGGAACATTTCGGATGCCCACGGCCACGCTTTGGGGGGATGAATGGTTGGTTGGAGTCGTGCCCTTTGTTGCTGACAGTATTACGGTCCTGACGGACTTTGAAAACTAACGCGTCGGGCCGGCGATTTTTTACATCGCCAATGCGTTAGTTTTCAAAGTCCGTCAGGACCGTACACGTTGGACTTCCCATGGTCACAGTCACGGTGCGCTTGCCCAAAGCATGTCGTTGGTCAATCATCATCTAATCATCCCAATCGCCACGCTACTAATGGTCCTTCGCTGGTGAGAATCATCCCCATTGATTTTGCACTTATCAAGTAACACCTCTGTGCCACATAGGTGCACAAAGTGCGATTCGTCGCATCCACCTTGTTAGATGCTGTTCGGAAGGCGGAGACCGCTCCGGTATCCGCTGCCCGTGCTCATGCATTCCTGTGTGCGTTTCACGCGCTTATCGCCGTACCACTATCTCTCTGACACGCTTCTTAGGGGACTTCCTATCTATTCTGTCCGAAATCGAGAGAAATTATCTGTGAGTTGCGGTCATCAGATTTCATACGTGTGAAGTTTGCGGAGCTCATTGCTATGTATCCCAGTTTCGACGATAATCGTGACGGCACATCGAGTGGCGATTTCAATGGTCTATCGACACCCGACCTCGAATATCAAGGTATTATTTTGATTTGACTGAATCCTGACTGTATTTTTGTTGGATTGCTTGAGAACAGGGGAGTTCCATGTTTGGCCTGGCGTGACCACCCTGTGACTCGCAAAGTGGTTTTGGCCTTTGAAATCATTGACCCACGTTCAATTTCTATGCCAGTCATTTGGACGTGATTCATATCGACCTACTTATACGTTGTCGTGCCAATTCGTCATGGACACACATTATGAAGGAAGGAGCAAAGGCGACCCAGTGCAGATCACGGAAGGTTGGACAATCCCTGCAGATTGGCTCCATACGCTGACAGGAGACGCGTCTTCTTTTGGTGCATTGTTGATTGAACCTTGATGGTTACGCAGATGAAGCAGCTGTTTATGACCGTCAGATACGATTATGGGGCCTTGAAGCTCAGCAACGGTGAGTGCACGATCGTCTGCTACACAATGAGCAGACATGACGAGTACTAAACTGGCCATTGGTAGAATGTGCAATGCCACCATCTTGGTTATCCGACTGCGGGGTACCGCGACAGAAGCAATCAAAAACATCGTTTTGGCAGGGATAGGGAAACTTGTCATCTACGACTCAGAAGAAGTTAAGGAGGAGGACTTGGGAGCTGGCTTCTTTTTCAGAGATGAGGATGTGGGGGAAAAGGTACTACAAATTTCAACCCTCGCAGACTTTTTGTGGCTATTTATCGGTTTTTTTCTGATAGAGAGTAGATGCCGCAAAGGCTCGAATAGAGGCACTGAATCCACTTGTTACAGTGCAAGCCCTGAGACATTCAACGCTTCTAGAGCAGGGGTCTTTAGAAGCCCTCATTATGAGTGTTGATTTGGTTTGCGTGACAGGATTGGGACCGCGAAGCCTTGGTAAGTTCAACGATTCTCAGTGTACTCGTTAGTTTAATTGCTCTTTTTAGATCAAGATCAACGACATCTGCCGGCAGTTTGGGAAGTCGTTCTATGCTGGTGGTACTTACATTTGGTTGGCTTGCTCGGTTATGTCTTTTGCGATCTGCTCAAGCATGATTACATTTCTCCGTGAGTGGCCTCTATTCATTGTTCTGGATGACAGCTAGTCTCCATTGGCTGTCAATCTTACTCCATTTGTCGTCTAACATTATTGAGGAAAGTGACCGATCAGGCACACAAAGAAGCACCAAAGAATGTGAAAGCGACTGCATCCTACTCACGGCTGTCGACGACTTTGCAGCTTCGGTGGATAGGTCTGACAAAACGCCAGACAAAGGAACTCAACCCCGCTGTAGTGCATATCATTCTAGGTATGAATCAATATCACGCTCTAGTTCCACACGCACGACCTGATATGCACCTGCTAGCCCTTTGGTAGTATCAACATATCTATGAAGGCAAACTTCCAGATGACATTGACGCAACCTCTGAGCTAGGGCAGGTAGCCAATTCTATCCTCGCTTCGTCAGACGTTAACCGACAAGTTCTGACTTCAGTTCCTCCGGATTTGATTGAGTACGCATTATTAAAGTTACCTGTTTGGGGATAAAAATGACGTATATATTCCAGTGCAATGAGCACATCAGCTGTGCATGAGTTTTCGCCGACATGCGCAGTTGTTGGATCTTGGCGCAGGATATTTTGAAAGCTCTCGCCACTCGAGAAGCGCCGATAGCAAACTTTTTCACGTTCGATGGAAACACAGGTGGTGGATCGGTGTGTAGGATGAGCATGTAGTTGATACTGTTGGGCCATATACGTGATGTTTGTTTGATTATTTGTGATCTATCATCACCACGGCAATATTGTCGACATGTGGCGTTACAATTTCAAAGCAGGCTGGACCTGGCTGGGCATGCGTGTAGCGTGAGAAAGTCAATTCGTCCAGGTTTAGAACCACAGTGTTGACTCAAAGCCACCGTGGGTCAAGGTCACCCTGCGAATATCTTCCTCTTCCTGTTCCCGAGTCGTCGCTCTTCCTCTTAACTCCATGGTTCCCCAGCAATAACGCCGGCCTCCTCCAAGCGCCCAGGAATATTACGCCGTACCATAAAGTCCGCAAGGTTCATCTATGCAGGCCCCGTATAATCAGTCGCGACCCCCAGCAAGGTCTGGTTCTGCAGGCAGCCAGATGCAATCAGGTAGGGGTGCTATCGCACAGGGAGTAGCTAGTGGTCACATTGGCGGGGGGTATGGTCCTTATTCTGTGAGCACTTTACTTTTCACTCTGTTGATCTTGCTGTGAACTTGTTGACGCTTCAAGTACAACCCATCTACATCCCAGAACAACGGCGTTCACAACCCTTCACGATTCAGTGCCCCCGCCTCTGAGGTCTTTTCTGTGACCGGCGAAAATCCCGGCGGTCCACTAGGAGCCTCGTCTACCGTTCCACCATATCTGTGGGACGTCAAGGATCCGGATCTTGATGACGCTCTACACAATCCAGTCAAGGTCAAGTCATACTTATTATAGGCGGAGAGCAGTGAGTGTCACTCATGACCCAAATTCTATTCATACAGTTGCTTTGTAGCGCAGGTATCGGCTACTCAACTGTGAAGCACCTGGCACGTCGTGGTGCTAAGGTGTACATGGCCGCACGCAACCAAAACCTATTCCCCGTTCAATCTTAGATGTCCTTTCCCTACCTTGATGGTCGAGGAAACATTATCCTTTGCCATCAAAACTCGCACGCCTCAGACCCGCTTCACCAATCAGTCAAGGAAACAATTCAATCCCGAATTCTTGGACGTTCTCCTCAGAATCTTCGGCCTTCAACACGCTCGAAAAACTGTCGTTGGTGATGCTGCGATTCACGGTGTGTCGGGTGGAGAGAAGAAGCGTGTTTCCATTGCGGAAGCACTATCTTGCAGAAGCATGATCGGCGCATGGGACAAGTATGCTTTCCTTTTCTCGTGGTAGGCTGTTCTGGCGTTGACTCGGCACTTTTAGCTCCACTCATGGCCTAGATGCTTCGACTGCACTTGAGTTTGTTCTTGTGAGTGCATGTCGCGCGTCTAGATGACCCGCTCATACGAGAAGACCGTCTCTCCGTTTCCTCGTCCGAAGTTAGAGTTCATTTCAGAGTTCATTCTACAATAGCGCTCAGTTGCTTTTTTAGTTGACGGTGATACTGGTAACTAGTTTAGACTGTAGTGCAATGGACTTCGTACAAATTATGTATTAGTCTTTTTTCCTACTTTCTCTTTGTAATCCCGTCTATAATGATATACTCCTAGGCCAACCTGATATTTCACACAAGGCCAACGAGACGAGGTTCTCGATAATGTTTTTGGGCAATACAATGCCCAGACTGAGCTCAGTCACAATATTTCTAACACGTTCGTATGGAAAGACGGCCTGGATGCGAATTTAAACGTTCGATTAGTCTCAGTATGCCTGATGAAAATCGAGGTAACCGTGACATCCGAGTCACGTACACTAATACTAATACAACTACGTTTATCGTGAGTGGGGGTAAGAGTAAGCCAGTGTCCGTGAAGAAGCCGAGACTGCGGAAGTATCGTACATGATTATGGTACAGACGATTCAATCACAAAACGTTGCATAGTGTAGTCAGAAAAACAAAATCGTACGTACTAGAACCCTTTTCAACAATGATCAACGCGATTCTTAACGAGTGCTTCCAGAAGCGGCACCTGCCTTTCTACGCGGCTTAGCGATGCTTCTGCCTCTGGACTTCGCCTTGCGAGGAGAAGGCTGGGAGGTACTCGCAACGGGGCGTGCAACGGAGCATGCAACGGAGCGTGTGCGAGGACGAGTCGCCGGTGGTTGTTGAGTGTCATCCCCGTCCGATGGAGTATACAGGGAGTCGTTGGAGCGTTTGACGCCCACGCTCCACGCCAAATAACGCTGGTAGGCGGTGGTGTCCATCGCGCTTAAGATTCCCGACACGCCGAGGTCCCACTCGATGGGTAGCGTTGGGTTAGCAGCTTGCAGCGCGGAGCAATCCGCGCCGTTATCGATCTCCAGCGTCAGGCTGACCATCGAGTCCCTCATCCGGCGCAGCCCCGCCTCCAGCATGGTGGTGACGGCACCCATGTTTGGTGTGGGTGCCAACGTCTGTGAAGTAAAATGAGCGAAAGAAGCGGTAGATAGATATGAAAACTTACGCCACGCGCCATGAGCAGGGGGTTATTGTCGCGAATGTTGATGGGGGCGCCGTTGGCTCCTTTAACCCAAACGAAGTATTGCACGGAGCCCACCTGACACCAGTTATGATCAGCCACTGTGAGTGGCTGATTAAACTGGCGTGGGGTGGATCTTTGGCGAATGAAGGTTTTCATGGGGAGAGGTTGGAAATCGGCGGCAGCATCTTTAGTGGGCAGGATCTTGGAAGCAGTAGAATCGGGAAGAGGGGACGCGAACGATGCAGACTCGTGTATCAAGACGATGACTGCGAAGTCGACCTCTGGATGAGCCTCTATTTCCGTCTCCATCTTGTCAAAGACGTGTGCCCCATCCTCCGAAAACGCGCACTCCCCAAGCCCAGATATAGCCACATTCTCTGTTGGTCCCTCCACGCGCGTGAGAGTGATAGTCATATCCGGCGTGACGGTTTTGTTGGGGACTTCAAGAGAGTAATTCATATGTATTCTAGGGCGGATTGCCCTGCGATTGTATGGCATATTGGCGATGGCCAAAGTCAGGTGTTCCTTAAGACAATCGAACGGCTCTTCGTGGATAGCGGTGGGCATGTCGATGCTGAGTGTGAGTTCGTTATAGTCGTAAGTAAGCCTTGGACGAATCAAGCACTACTCAAAATGGGTTAGATTGTGATAAGCGCACCTGGGTTTCATCACTAATCGGCCCGACTCCCCTACAACACGTTCAATCGATTTAAAGTCTTCTACTCCCACACCACGGAATTCCTGCAATATTTGGTAAGCAATGTGGCACTGAATCATTGACTCGAGGACTTGCCTGACGACTTTTATCCGCAGTCGGCTCAGTTAGATACCTCAAGACGTCCTCGACCCCTTCGATCACAAAGGTCAATCAGAACGTGACAAAGCGTCTACTTCTGTCACACGTACTGGAGGTGAAAACTTGTCCTTGGAACGGACATTGCATCATGACTGTATCTGCTACAGCATCAAGGGCAACTTCGACTGGTTTCTCCCCTTGCGCCTCCTCTTCCACAGGGAGAGAGGTTTTGACTGATGGCTTTTTGGAAATCTTGCTTGGCGGTGGTAATTTTGATGCCGTTGGTTTATTGGGGATGAGTTTCAGTGCAGGCGACTTGGATGTTTGTACATTGGCGAAGCCCTTTATTTGATGGTGCCTACCTGGGCTAGGCATAACAGGAGTGAAGTAAGGGCTATTGTCTGCTGGAGCTACGAGGGCAGGCATGGTTGGAACTTGTGGTATATGGATGTTTGACACTGAGCACCGGGATTAACTTCCCTGTGTTACTGTGAGGTTACTAGATGGTCCCCAGTTTACGTGGAAGCTACCAGAAGAGATAACAAAATTACAAGTGATAACAATGGTTCCGCATCAGGCAGGAGGGACGGCAAATACCGTCAATTAATAATCACCGTGGGCCAAACAGCAATAAGACTTCTAGCTAGTACTATCATCTCTACAACAGCACATAGAACAGGTTCAGTTGTTATTAGTGCATGAGGAAGTTGCACCAGCAGTCATTCTGGAAATTTCCACTGCTGGAAGTACTAAGTATTCATCTACATGCAGTGGATTTCTGTGTTCTGGTCTACTGATCTGTTATCGTATCGTGTCAGTTCGCGAAGAAAATCTGGACTCAGAGCTTTCTGAAACTCGAAGTAAGAATCTGTTCCCTGAGATTGTGAGTATTGAATGATACCGTATGACTCGGATTTTCCAACCAACTGATCCGATTACCAAACATTTCGCGTCGACGCCACTAGCAGCCCTTAATCATGATGTACTTGTAACATTAAAGCCATGATGCATGCTGGTAAATCCCAAGATGCACTGGCAGTAGTACTAAAGTGAGGACTTCACGAGGTAGTATGATTACTATGTGTAGCGAGCGCCCTGACGCAAGTGCACAAGTTCATAGTACCTTCTTTAAAGAAGACCCGGAAGTGCGGAGTCAGACTCGGCGGAGAAGCGCTGGGATTATTATGTCGCTCTGAGCGTGCCTGCCGCACCACTGGCATTACGGTACTACTAGCAATTAGGGAGCCTATCTACGTGGCAGCGGCTGCGCAAGAGAATCTGTTCTGAATTATATGAAGAGTTTGAGTTAGCAAGTCCAAGTGGGATTGTGGGAACTCAGATAATATGATTGCAATGATCGCTCTGCATGATGCACAATCATTCACCGTGTTCGATTACTAGTACTTGCAGTGTCTATTATTCCAGGACCCTTAAGGGGACTGGTATAACGATTTTTTTTACAATGGTAAACTTTATATCGATCTCACCGGGTTTGGCGGCCCGGTTTTCGCATCCTGATCTGTCATTGATTTGTCAGCTCCTTTTCGCCTGTCGTCGTTCGGTTGTGGTCTCCTGTTCTACCATTAGGATGTCACCGTCTTGCGCGCTTGTATAAACATCTTAATAAGTTGCGATGGCTGCAGCTTCTTCGTCCTCTGTTGTTTCGTCGACGTCGTCTTTCCTGGTGCCTCCCGTTTCTTTGGTGGTGTCGGATCAGGAGCTTCTTGATGATGATTCACTCATGGTGTCATCGTGCGTTTTACGCAAGTTTTTCGAGTTTTATGAGGTCTCTCGAGTCTGATGAGCTTTTCGTGATCAGTATCCAGCTGGCCGTTTTTTTGCCCGTCACTGCTCCTACTCTGAGGCACGTCATCGACAATTTTCCTTACATGAGTCGTGGTCACTATGCTACTATTGCTGGTGCACACTTCGTTAGTATTCGGACCTCTGATCGTAAGGATCATTTACGCGACTTGTTAAGAGTCCATGTGTGTGACGCTCGGTGTGTCAACAATCTTGTTGTATTTCAGCTTTTGAAGACGCCTCGGCGATACTTCGCACATGAGATGATGCCTGACCCATTTTCAGTTCTTTTTAAGCCAGCAAGTCGTAATCGAGCCACTCGGTCCAAACACATCGTGACGACTGATGGTGAGACACCTCAAGCCAAGCAGCGGCGTCAAACTTGTGTAACCCACGATGCTCCTGATGATTGCGATGGTGCCTTTCCGATCCTGCTGTCTTTTGACGACAAAAAAAGCATCATAGCTGAATGGCAACAACGAATGAGCCAGACGTCACTCCGAAGGAGTCCATGTGCATGTTGTGCTCACAATGTTCCGGCAACGGAATTGGTGCTTGTTGATATTCAGAAGGTGCCGCTGCATTTACTTCGCAATGACTGTCTACCCGAGCACACTCTGCCGCAAACCTATGCTTTTGAATTGTATGAGCGAGCTATATTGTATCCCAAGGGGTTACAAGATCTATGGGCTAAATCGGACATATACTTGTGTCGCACTTGCCGCTCAGCTTTGGTGTCTAAGTCACCGCGGCAGCCTGTCAATTCTCTAGCCAACTTTCAATATTACGCTCATGAACGTTTACCACCATTGATCCGTTCAGCATTCTTGGAAGCCTCTGTTTATGATCTGATGTTGGTTTCTCGAGCCCGTGCATCTCAAATTGTCCACCATTATGCATACAAACCGTCATCTGGATCCCATTGGACTGCCGAGGAGGCCTCACAGCGATATAACAAAGGAAATGTCGCCGTGCGAGCGCAAGATTCCACTGAATTGCGAATATTGTTGCTGCCCAGTCCTGATGAGTTGCATGATGCAATGTGTGTTATTTTTGTTGGTCACAAGCAGGTGCCTACCAGAGAAACAATCAAGTCATTGTGACCCGTGATGGTAACTAAGAGTCGTGTGCGCCAGCTCATTCATTTTTTGCTGGAGCATAATCCTTGGTATCAACACAGTGGTGTGTGTTATAGTCCTGAAAACATGGATTCCTTGTTTGATGCAGCAGATGGTGATGTTGATCGTGGTGTTCCTCGCGCTCTGCAGATATGCCATCTTCCCGACGATGCTGAGGAAGAGAGCCACATTGATTATTGAGTTTCTGAAACAGATGTTTCACAGTCCAATGATTTTGATAGCAACGATATTGTCATGGAAGCAGTGGGGTATACGAAGGGCGATCATTCTTCTGCAAGCCAGGAGAAATAAATCAGGACTCGACTGCACCATACTGACAGCTCACAATAAGGGTGAAAAACAGAGTGCCAGCCACCAAAGACGAGAACCGGGGATTGTCTTCGACAGCCAACCAGCTCGTATGGAAGTGTTGAACTGAGCAGGAAAGTGGCGAGGCCATGATCTACCATGAGGAAATGAGATCGAATGACAAATAGCGGCTGTAATTAAAACTCAGGGAATAGGAGCACATAGACAACTGAAGTCCTTCAACCAGGACATTCACAAGCGACTTGACCATGAACCATGGAAACGGCTACATCAGTTTACTATGTCCTGAAATCCAAAGGATTATCCTAGAGCATTTGGGACTGTCAGATCTCATTACATTGGCAGAAACTAGGAATGAAAACAAAGAAGGAATCAAGGACTATATTGCAAAACGGCGTGTCAAGTTGTTCAGGAGCTTCGTCGATGATGTCGACGGTCTACTTTCCATGATGGAAGACACTGGATCAGTGGTTTCAGGATCAAGTGCTCTCAGTCTGATACGCCCCGAGGCTGAAGAATTGAGAGCAAGAGACATGGATGTCTACGTCACAGAGGCTTTTGAGGAAGAGGTCCTAAAGCACTTGAAAGAGAAAGAGGGATATGCAGGTGCAGGTGATGTAGTGCTGAAGCAGGAATATAACGACAGCGCAATGGCCAAAATTTTCAAACTCGAGAAAGGAGAGAAAAAAGTGGATGTCATTGTCACTCACTGGACCGCAGCAGTCGTGCCCATACTCCAATTCCACATGACTTCGGTGATGAACTATATCACAGCAGACTCCCTCGTGTGCTTGTACCCGCGGTGGACGACAGAGAAGAAGGGTTTCATCAATCCACGTCTATATCTGGAAGGAAAGAGTACACTGCACACAGTAGAAGGCCTGATGAAATATGTCGGTCGAGGATTCAAGATCAGAGCAGATCCCTTACAGTTGGGTGAACATAACTGCGAGGACAACACTGATAACCAAGGCGGGTATTGCCCACACAAATTGAGGAGCACGGTAGACGACAAAGTGATGCAATGGAACTACAGCCCGACGAAGACCTTGGGGGAGACAACAATAGTGTGCCAAACCATGCCAGTCATGGTGTGGTGCCTCGGAGGATATGAATGCGCAGTCGGAAACAAAGACGAGACAATGTCGATGATGTTTGTATGTGCTTGAAGTGGGCATGACGTTGAACGAGAAAGATGCGAAGAAGCGATTGAAAGTCTGGAAAAAAAAGCTGTGTAAAACAAAGACTGTCTAAACAGATCGTGCTATAATAAAATGTGTGACTTACAAACCTCAGCATGAGTGCAGTAACACCTCACAAGTATGAACAGAGAGCTCAGCGTCAGCACGGGAAGTCATGCGTGCTGGATTGAAAATGGACAAAGATGCGACAACAATGATCGGAGGGCATGGACTGAAATATATAGAAACTGTAGGTCTAATCTACATAAAGGTGGGGTCTGGCTGCTATCTAAAAGTGTACCAGCCGCCTGGCCAGATTCAAGAAGGGTGCTGGGTTGCCCGGAGGGCTGTGATGAATGTATTATATGACAATTAGTACTGCAATGCAACCCAAATTGGGATTGCCGAATGAGGCATAGGCTGTTGATCAATTTGATAGTTCAGAGAAGACTCCGAATAGTACAGGTCACCACTGAGCGCTGACTCAGGCTTCCCTATGACACTGATTAGCTCAGAGAAGACTCCAAATAGTACCAGTCATCGCTGAGCGCTGAAGGCTTCTCTATGACACTGAAACTGAATTGGAGGTAGTACTACGGGTATGGTAACGCTAATCATCCGAGTCGGACTCGGACTCGTCAGGCAGACTTGTACAGACTTCCCAGATATCAGCGTTGTTCAAGTCCCACTCTCTATTTTTCAGTTCCTCCACAACTCTCTCCAGCCTTTCCGCCAACTCTGCTGCGAACTCATCCTCTCGATCCAGCAATGCAAAGGCAAGCAAACTCGGATGCAGAGACCTTAGAGGTGATGGAGGAGGCTGTGGTGGAAGTTCGAAATGTAGGGGTGTTCGTGCGAAGAGCTCTACCAACGGCAACGGCATCAGTAGCGATTGCAATGATTGGTCTGGAAATGGGGGGTGGTTGAGCAATCCATTATCCTCACTCCCGATGTAGTGATGGAAAGAAGCCGTTCCATGGTCAATAACGAATTGCTGGCGTTTCCTACGTTGCTTTTTGGAGCCACTGCGAGACGCATGTTCGATGCCGACTTCAATGAATGTGAGTTCTTTTGGATACTCGTCTTGGTCTCTGCCGTCGTCGCCACTGCCTTGGTGAGATAACACTGTTCAAAATGTTGGATGAGCCACGGTTGCAAGGATGGGTTAACGATGGTGAAGAGACCTACTTTGGGCGAAGGCAGTCTCACTAAGGGCAGTAGTGCTAGTCCAGGGTCAGTACTCGCAATATGCGATGAGCGCGACCACTGTTCCAAAGCTGCAGGACGAAAGATATTTAAACATTAGTAGCAGCCTGAGTATGATATGAATTAGTACACACTCTGTAATACGGCGTGAATATCATTGAGGCGATATGCGGCTGTGTTTTAAAATTTAAAATGATCCGAATCAGCCTCACCTCACTGGGCTCGGTGGAGCTTGGCAGCGTTCTTTCACGCCTCCTGCTCGAGGCACAAGTCTAGGCCGGCACAGACGGGGATGCTGAGGTGCCGAACAGCAACCTCAGGCTGTAGTCCAGCCGAAGTGGTCACGATCACGGTAAGATGCTGGCATACTTCTCCCTGAAGTGGTAGATCTGCGATGGGCTGGCAGTGATCGGGGTTCAAACGCCATCTTCCTGAGTTCAGGTCAAACCCCAATTTGCCCGTGGGCGCAGCATGATGAAGTAAGAAAACCTAAGGGATGTGTGGGACTCTGCGTAAGCGACACCAAGTCTACGGTACTCCGAGTCATTAAACTGTGAACTTGCCTTGAGTTTGGAGTGGTATCGAGATGTGATGATAGCAGCCTCATCTGAAGCACAGGGCTCACAAGTCCAAACCTACTACTAAGCGAGTGCTTCGATTAGTGAATAAGACACAACGCCGACTTTTACAACAGACTAGGCATGGTTTGAGCACGGTTCGAAGATGGGCGGTTGAACTTTCAGGCTGTTCGAGTCGCTGGATCGTTAGCCTCAGGCTACCGTGACTGGTAATGAGGTTGGAGGTACACATGAGGTACCAGTGAGAGTGCGGCCAATGCAGGATGGCTAGTAAAGGATCGCAGGTAAATATGAGAACCAATTTAAGTATCAAAAACCTGTGGACCTACCTCCTATGATTATGTTAGCGGATGCTACCAAGGTCCGGCCTCGGCAAGCCTCAGGGTTTCAATCGCCGCTATATTTACAACGTGCAAATTTCTGGGGCCGTCCAGCCGAGTCCGGCCGGATATCTGCCCAGGCCATCAGGAAAATGTCGGCTTACTTAATCTTACTTATTTCGACCTTTTTACTCCTTTTCCCACTTATTTCAAATGGACTTCCTTGTTTTATTAAAATCAACAACTGCTCCAAACTTGAGCATTCCAATATGTTTGTTGTACTTATTGCAATTTGCAAATATAATGACAATGGCCCAAAGAAGAAAAGAAAAAGTTACAAACACCTCGTACTGCTTGAATCATGCTATCATTAGAAGCAACATCTACATCGCCAACATTCAAGTCATCAAATGCACCATGTGTTGAAGTCTGAAGAACCGAAGGCACCGGGAGACAAATGATGTCGGACCAGGTACGAGCACAGCATTTGTCGACGGCTGAGTTTATTTTATGTTTCACATTCATATGATAGTCCTCTTCCTATTCTTTCCGTCCTATGTTAAAAGGACGAGTCTTTGCGTCCAAACATCTCAGTTTCTTCCAAGACACTGAGATGTAAGCCTTACATTTACTTTCACTTATGACACGAGCTAAAACGTACCCATAGAATATATTCTTTGTTAGGTACATACATACACTGTCTACAAGTTTCTTCCAAGACACTGAGATAATATATTCTTTGTTAGCTCATTGCTCCCACTCAAGTCCCTCTGATCGCTAAAGGTTATGAGCCCTGCTTCTACCATGGATAGCATGCTCCCCAGTACAAACTCTGTGCTCTTTAACATCCCCAAGTTGGCCGAAGACAGGTCAAATTGGGTTACCTATAAGGAGAGGACATTAACGGTGTTGGGTGCTAGAGGTCTGATGTGCTATACTGATGGTAGAGCCCTAAAACCGATCCCATTCGCGATTGATGAGAAGACGAAGGCCATTACAAAGCCGGATGGCTCGACGCCTTTGCAGACCGAGATCAAGGAGCATGACAAAAAGCTTGACGAGTTCTACCAAAAGGACTCACTCATCAGGCAACAAATATTCAGCACCATCACAGATAGGCTGCTGCTGTGCATCCAAAAATTGGATCGCACGTCTAGTATCTGGGACGAGATGTCTTATCCACGAAGGAAAGAAGGAATTAGTCCAGGTCGACCTATGAAGACGCCTACAAGACTTACACTGCGATGAGAGTGGCAACGTCAAGGCGCATTTCGCCAAGCTCTTGAGGCTGCGCGAGTCCTTGGCCGGGATGGGATCCTCCATCAAAGATCGCGACTTTCACATGATTCTCTTAGGCTCCTTGCCAGAGTCATATAGACCCATCCTGTCCTCTATTAACACTGCAGCCCGAATAACGCAGACACCACTCACCTCAAATGAACTCATGACCATGATCAGTGAGGAATATGAGCACCATCAGTTGATGGATAAACATGGGTCCATGAAAGGTGGAAATTCGGCTCTTGTGGCCAAGTCTGGTCCTGAGAGGAGTAGGAAGGCCGGAGGCACGAGAAAAGAGAACACCAACGTTACCTGCTTCAATTGTGAGTGAAAAGGCCAATATAAATTGGACTGTTGGAGGCCAGGAGGTGATAAGGAAGGCCAAGGGTTGAAGCAACACCAGAGGAGGTCTGGACGCACTCCAAGAGAGGGAGCTAACACAGCCAATTTCTCCGAGCCTCACAGTGTGAGCAACTACACTCCTTGTCTCTGTTGTTGATTTAGCCTCTGACCCTCCTTGTCTTCTCCTCTTTGCCAACAGTCACTCTTCCAGCGACCCTTGTGGTCGCAGTTCATACAGACTGCATCGGGGTTGGACTGTGAGGCTGAGCTCTGAGAGCTCCTGCTTCTCCCCAGGTTCATTCTTGCAGAGAGCACACTGTTTGTTCCCCTTTTGTTGGGATGTCTATCAGTGAGTAACCAATGTTTGTATTCCTTAGTGATGATCATGATGAGTTCATAGGGCAATAGGGGAGTCTTCATTATTTTGGTGGCTGCATTCATAGATGATAGTAGAGGTCGGTAGGATTCAGGTAAGGACCCTATAATGATAGCATGGAAGTCCATATCGACGACGGTGATCCCCATTCCAGCTAAGGACTCCCACAGGTGTTTCTTGGATCCCCATGTTATAGCACCTCCACTCGACAAGAAGACATATCCCGAAACTGATGTTTGATCATCATTATTGGTGAAGCTTGCATCAGAATATCCGACGAAATGTTCTTTGTCATCTCTCGGGACATTTGCCTTGTAAGTTATACCTAGGTCCTTTGTCCCTTTGAGATAATGCAAAATTTGTTTCACCGCAGTCCAGTGTGTCATGTCAGGATTAGCCGTATATGACGCGAGCCTGTACACTGCATATGCAATGTCCAGTCTTGTCGCAACAGCTGCATACATTAGCGACCCTATAAGCGAAGCATATTTGTTGCTTCGGTCTCCTTTGTTGGTTGATTGAATGATGGGTTTGAGTTTCATAGATGGATCGAGCGGCATTCCCACTGAGTTTGTATTTAGAAGTCCATGTTTTGCCAGGATCGACTCAATATATTTGGTCTGAGAAATCATGAGTGTGCCATTTTCACGGTCTCTCATGATCTCTATCCTGACTATTTTGTGCGGCTCTCCTAGATCAGTGGTTTTGAACATGTTCTGAAGCTCTCGCTTCAGTTCATCCATCAATTTTCTGTCGCTCGTGAATATTAGTAAGTTGTCTACCCATACAGTTATGATCTCAGTTCCCCCTTTCATTTTGTGAATGTATGCACATGGATCTGAGTATAGCGGCTTGAAGTCTTTTGCCTCAAGCTGCTTATTTAACTTGGTATTCCATTCGCGTCCTGACTGTTTTAACCCATATAGTGTCTTTATTAGACGGCACAGCTAGTGTTTTAAAGTCTGGTCGTCAGACCGAAAAAAACTGGCAACTGAACCAGACCACTGACGGTTGCAACCGGACTGAGGTTGTGGTTGCCTTATATTTTACTAAACTTTGGTCTCGGTTGCCTGACATTGATCAGAAATTCAAGACCAATAAAAATTGGTTGTGACTGGTCACAAGTGAAACCGGTTGCACGATGATACAATGAACTTCTGATTCTAAGACATGTAAGGAAAGCAAACTATGTAGTGACCATCTTGTGATTCTCGTCCTCAGATTGATCCCACTCAACGAAATCCTTGTCGAGGGTCAGCAGCTCTTTGAATTCCTCCAGCGATACTTCCTGTGTAGCGGAAGAGTTGGAAGCAGCCCTATCTGCAATGGAATCTTACCATGTATGCTTGAGGATCTGGAGTTGCCCGAATTTGTCTGCGCCAAGTTTTGAGTGGCGATCTGTTGCAATCTCTGCGCCCGCTGAAAACGATCGTTCACATGGGACTGAAGATGCCAGTATGGCACAAATGTCCATCACAATTCTTGCAAGGGTAGGATAGATAGATGAATGTCTCTGTGTGATATGAGATAAAAAGTATGTTGGAACATATTAGATAGACTCACCGCCCACCACTGAACAATGTCTGTCTCTTTACTAACATTGTCTGGCATATCCTTGAGGTAACGACGAAGCTCAGCTGCCCATCCAGTGTTGTGCTCGTGGACCGCCTGCTGAACTAACATGTGGCGATGGCGATCGTATTCGGACTCCATGGTTTCGACAGTCGACACTGTTGAGTTGTCGTCAATGGTGTTGGCAGTGGCACATCCTGAGTCTACAAGTGCTTTATGCGTGGTCCAATACTCCTCCATAGTTGTTTCAACTACCTTGAGTGCTTCGCCGTGCCAATTCTTGGCATTTGGATTGCCGGTGGCTCGTTCCTTTGCCTGTTCTTCAGGCCCGCCCCATGCCATAGCGATATACGCGAGTTTGTAGTATGGGTGTAGTACTGCACATTTAATTAGTCAAAAATACAATGAAATATGATAGACGTACCAAGCGCAAGAATGTAGACTGGTTTGTCGTCAAATTTGCCATAATAATTTCCAATCTTCGTGAGACCCCGCTCAATAGCCTCCTTGTACAGCGTGAACTGCAAATTCTCACTCTTCAATTCCCAAGCTGTCTGTAGCTCCTCCATAGCAAATATTGCACGCCATAGTGTTGGTTGTTGTTCGGAGGAGAAGTATTGTTGAATATCATTAGCATCCTAAAAATGTCAGTCAAAATTGCCGATGAGAGACTAGTCATGACTTACTGAGATTATGATTCGTGTATTGTTCATGCGCTCCCAGTCTGATGTCTTGAGTGCAAACGCAGTCCATGGGATGTGCTTTGTGACCCATCCATGGCATCGAATGGATGTGATTGGCCCAAAAAGTTCATCAGCGGAGGAGACGAAGAGATTGATGGCCTGTCGTAGGCAATAGGCGCATCCGAGCATCCCATGAGCCATTCCCCAGTGTACATTACTGTGTAGGGGAATTTTCAGTGGTATTGGGATCCCACACTTGACTTGCAAGGTCTCAAAGTACTCGATACGTTGACCTGAGGACTGAATCTGTAAAGATATGTTAGATGATAGAACTTATGGGCAGCAGTGAAAATGTACCTTAATGGCAAGTGTACGCACCGCAGCTACAACATCAAGTGAGTCTCTGAGAACGTGGTTATTAGGGAGCAATGGGTCAAACTCCCATATTGCGGTTGTGGTCTCAATGTTGGCGATGTGTGTGATAACCGACATAATGTCAGTGACGGCGAGGCTGACCATGTGGGCAAGACAAGGAAGACACTGTCGAGTGGCATTGAAGTTGTATATGTGGCGGCGGTGAAGCAGTGACTTGATGATGTCGCAAGTGGTGTCGTTGTTGCTAGTATTGTCGGCAGTAATACAGAAAAGCTATTGTAGAACTCAGCACACAGAAATTGAGACGTGGATGGTAGACATACCTTGCTTGATTGCCCATTGGTAATTCCTGCACGCTCATACAATCTAAAAAGATAGCGTGCAAGGTTGTGCCCACTATGCGCTCCAGATATACCTCTGAAAGCGGTGACCTGTGAAAAAAGTGTCCATATACTGGAGGCATTAGCCTCGATCCAGTGAGCCGTTAAGCCTAGAAATGCGGCCTTCGTCTGATCAACAGACCACAAGTCTGTAGTCGTTGAAATAAGGCCGGTTGTAGTAGCCTGTAAATATTTTGTAAGATATATCAGAGGAATATGGAGCAGTACTAGTACTCACCTGCATTTGGACCTTGAGACCCTTGATGAATTCAATGAATGCCTTGTGGATGTAAGCTGACACATCATGAGTTGAAGGTATGTCTGCCAGTATAGCATTTGGCCACATTGCCACCAAACAATTTTCAAATGCAGGTTTGTCGGCCACTACAAGGCTCTGCATGACAACATTGTTTCAGAATTTTCCGAATCTCATGGATCATCGATATCATCACTCACCTGATCGTTGCAGACCACAAATTCAGCAACTGTGCGTAGCACATCCTCCCTTGAGTACTCTTTGTTTTGCGACTTCTGGAACATCTGGCCTAGATCTTGTTGGATGTCCTTTGCTTGTTTCTTCCTATTCGCTTGCAGCTTCACTATATCACGCGGTATCACATGGTGATTTTCCTTCAGGCCCAGTTCTTTACATTTACTCTTTTATACCTCATAATGACTTCGGATGTGTTGCTGACACAAAGAATTACTTCCGACGTGGAATGCCTTGCGTTTTCCATGCTTTGCGACAAAATCCTTATCATCTCTACAGGCGCAATGTAAGTACTCAATATTAGTATTCAATCTGATCTACTGACTTGCATACATTGCACCAGCGCCCCTTCGATGTTTCTACATTTCCATTAGTCTGGCAAAACTTCACCGTACAACGATCTGAGAACACAGTGAGTAAATCAGTTGTACTCTGTTTGTTCGTTTTCAGCACATCGGGTAGAGGAGTGTGGTGCTGTTCCTGTAAGCCATTGCTCTCCTGCTATCCGGTGATGTTGAGCTGACGTCCAATACAGATGACAATGAAACAAGTCGCAATTACCTCTTCATCTTCAGCATCCTCAACAAAGGGCTCAATTTCTTCTTCTTCACTGGCCTCGCTCTCGTGGACAACCTCATCAATCGTGTTTCGACGTGCATGCTTAGATTTTGAAGGAGCTGGAGGTTTCTTTTTCGAAGTACGTTTTGGTTCAGTCTCACTCTCGCTGGTTTCTGATTCGCTGTTGCTCAATACAGCTTTCCATTTGCGATTCTTCCCTTTTGGTGACACTTGCTTCGTCTTTGAAGGCTATGAGTGCTTGGCTTTGGCAGATGCCATTGCAATAACCTTTTCCGTGGGTCGTCACACACAAGTTGACTTCATGGTCAGGCTGAAGAGAAGATCGAGGCAGTGGGGAGATGCAAAGTACTGATTAGTTGGTAGTGTCTTACAGAATCATTCAAATATAACAACATGTAGAGCACATTCCTCTACTATGATGAAGTCTAGACCAGTTACAACCAGTCCTGGACTGGTTTTTGAAAGACCGGTTGCAACCTACTGCAGTGTGGTCCAGCAACTGAAGGCAACCGGTTTTTCAGAGTTCGGTCCAGTCTTTTGGAACTACAGTTAAAATTAGGACTGGTCCAGGTCCGGTTGTGCCAAAAATGGCCAAAAAAACTGGACTGGACCGGACTTTAAAACACTAGGCACAGCCTTTTGGTTTCATCTTCGAACCCTTCAGGCTGTTTCATGTACACTTCTTCCTTAAGGATTCCATTGAGGTAAGCACCCTTTACGTCCATTTGTTGAATCTCCCAGTTCTGAGATACAGCTAGTGCTAAAACTGCTCGTATTGTCTCGAGTCGGACCACTGGAGAAAATGTGTCCATGTAATCCATACCAGGAATTTGGGAGTACCCTTTTGCTACAAGTCGCGCCTTATATTTTACTAATCTTCCTTCTTTGTCAAATTTTCGTACTAGAACCCACTTGTTGGCTACTGGAACCCGTCCCTTTGGGGGATCGACAAGTTTCCACATGCCTTTTTCTTATAATTGGTCTAGTTCGGCATGAACGGCTTTCTCCCATTCTGGCCACTTGGAACATTCCTTTGCTTCTTTTAAGGACTTCGGATCTTCTGGTGCGACACCAGTCTTGTTAAAAGCAGCATACACCACTTCTGCTGGTGAGTATATCAGCTCTTTCTCGTCTTGATCTTCTTCTGCGAGGGCTGCTAATTTAGCTGGTATATCTTCTAGCTCTATTGTTGGATCATTTAATATCTGATAATCATGTTTGACCTTTTGTCTGCTGCTTCTTCTTGGCTCATCAGGTACATCATTTTCTCTCTTTCTTTTTCCGCTAATTTCTTTCTTTGACGTTAGATTGTCTACGTCTTTCATTGCGGATGCTGCATTAATGTGCAGCGGGTCTTGTACTCTATCCTTCTCTCCCTCATGCTGTACATTAGGCATGAAGAACTGATAGTTTCTTGATACTTTTATTCAGTGTGTGTTTCTGTCATAGTACTTGATTGCCTTTGGCCCATCTAAAAAGCCCACAAATATGTGTTCTTCTGATTTTGGTTCGAGTTTGGAGATGTTTTCTCCTTCTCAAAGGACCCATACTGATATTCCAAATTCTTGTAGATGTGATATGTTTGGACATTTCCCCGACCATTTTTCATCTGGGGTAGTTCCCTGTAGAGCACATGTATGTGCTTGATTTCAGAGATATGCAGAGTGAGTCACTGCCTCAGGCCATAATGTTTTTGGCAAATTTCATGCTAATAACATTGCACATGTTAGTTCTACGAGTGTTCTATTGAATCGCTTGGCTACACCATTTCATTCGGGGGAATATGGTGCTGTGAATTCAACTATAATTCCTGTCTGGTGGCACCATCTGAGTAAAGTATTATTGACATACTCTTTGCCATTGTCTGCTCTGATTCTTTTCGGGATTGTTTCCCATTGTCTTTCTATATAGGAAATATATTCCTGAACCTTCGAGCTGGCCTCATCTTTTGTTTTCGTGAATTTGACTGTGCACCTTCATGTACAGTCATCAATGAACGTGATATAATATATAACCCCTGTTATTGCAGTGGTTTGTGATGGTCCCCACACGTCAGTGTGTGTTATCTCTCCTGGAACCACTGATCTATTTCCAGATTCCTTGGGGAATGGTTGTCTCGAATGTTTTGCTTGTATACAAGCCTCACACTCTGGTATTGGCAAGTTTTCATCAACTTCAAGACCATCAACTAGTTCATCTTTGAGTAAGTGTTTGAGTCCCGTTATGCCTATATGGCCATATCTGATGTGCCATTGCTCCCATGTTGTTTTGTCTTTAGCTGTATTTATTTGTTCATTGTAGTTCTTGGAAAACATGTCCAAGAAGTACAGTCTATTCTCTTGTCGACTGGTGGCTATAGTACAGTGTTTTTCATCGAGCAAACTAATTTGCCCTTTTCTGATTATAGCTCTTCCACCTTGTTTGTCGAGCCGACTTATAGAGAGTAGGTTATTTCCTGCTGTTGGTACATGTAAAACATCTCTCAACAATATATGAACAGCTTTGTTTCCGACTTTTGTCGTGATCTCAACTGTTCCACGTCCTATTGCTTCAACTGGTACTTTTCCTGTTCCGCTAATTTCTTTTTGTAATGGAGTGTACTCAGTGAAGGCAGTTCTTTTGTTCGTTATATGAGATGTAGGTTGCCAAGCTGGCTACCCACTGGCCTAGAGCAAAAGGAAACATGCTTGTCAGAGCCTTCATTCATGGATACATTCTTGGAGACTACAAATGCTTTGTCCTCGTCCATAGGTTCATCATCCTGCTCGTCGTGTGCCATGTTTGCACGCTCTTTTCCTTTATACTTCTTCAAAGATGGACCTGGACCATCTTTTCCCCAGCAGTCCTTGGTTTCGTGCCTGAACTTCCTGCAGGAGCTACATTTTGGCATGTTCTTGAACCAGCACTTATCTGTAGGATGATTATTACTGTCCACAGATGTTACACTTCACTCAGTTCTTTGGACCTTCATCTTTCTTTTCAACCTTTCGCTTTTTGCCCCCTTTTTCAGCTTTGGCATAATACCCCTTTTCTTGGGTATCATGGCTCTTGCGATGGTTGGATTCATCAATGATGATTGAGATAAGTTCCTGGGATGTATAGCCTGCAATTTTTTGTGACTTGCCCTTATCGGCATGTGTGCCTAAGTAGGACACAGTCCATGACTCCCAAGACTTCAGCAACGACATCACAAGAAGTGCTTTGAACTCCGCATCAGGTATCTCGCATCCCATGATGTTGAGCTGATTGTGTTTGTTCATCATCTCGGTGACGTGTATCTTTATATTGCAGCCTTCATCGGCTTGCAATGAATAGAAGGTGTGTTTCGCAATTAGCGCACTCGACTGACTCTTGTCTCATGAATCATCTTCAGATTATCCCATGCTTCTTTGACTGTCTTCGCTCGTGACACATGAACTACTTGTTCATCCTTCAAATTGATAAGGATGATGGTCCAAGCAATTTGGTCATCTTTCTCCCACTGTTTTTTCTCATTAGGATCTGTGGGTCTTTTACAGGTCCCATCTTTATGACCATGGACTTTGTGGACTCAGAGGACCATTTCAATCTTCTCCTTCCACATCATCCAGTTGTCATCTTTAAGCTCTCCCATTCTATAGGATGAGACTGATCCTAAGTTCATATGTGGGGAAGTCTGGGAAGACTGAGATGTCTGGACATTAGGATTGGCATTTGGGTCAGTCATTTTGATTATAGATATGTATGTATTTGCGTAGCGTAAATTGATTGTTCTTTTTGAGGTTTGTTATATGATTAAGCAGGGCTCATAACCTTTCAGGATTATGAGCATTACATGAATAGGGTGTTCAGAGCGGTCTAATTATTTTCGAAAAATTCCGGCAGTTATCTATATACTTGAACTACTCACCACATTACTTAAGCTCCAACTTTCTTCTCCGCTAGTCTTTAGCTGACGTGTCCTCAGGATGGTACATGGACGGCTCGTATGCCTCAACAGGGTGAGATGGTCAGTGGCTTCTTCGTGACATGCGCCACCCTAGGCTTTGATTCCAAGTTGAATGTGTAGATATGCCTGATGTACGAATTGTAAAAATGAGTGTTGATACCAAGTATAGATGATACTTACTTGTACAATGACATGTGAGGGTGTCGGCATCTGGACAACAACAACCTTGGGCAAGGTTGTAAACATGAAAGGTTAGCGGGGACTCTATTATCGTTAGAAGGAAGGAGCCTGGACCAGCGATCACACCCCACCAGAAATTTGAGGGACACACCCATTCAGTCGAGGAGGCCATAGATCTGCCAGGTGGAGAATGGATAATGACAAAGTGTGCAAACTCTAGAGAAGATACACTTTTCTGTGCGGTAACTCTCTGCTGGACTCAATACATTGATTTTCGAAAGAAAAACTAGCAGATGTTGTACTTTCGATGTCACACTGTCGAACTGTCAAAGAATTGATTTTATTTATTTGTGCAATTTGGAGTAATGAACATTTTGCCAAAAATGCGTGGACTAAGTACTTGTCACATGATGTTCGTCGGTATCGGCATTTTGAAATGCCGAATTCTGCTCCGATCAAATATCGGATTAAATATGTACCGCATTAAGTCCTACACTTTCAACTTACACGAGGAACTTCGTCAGAATGCCATTGTCATCATCATCGTCATCCCCGCCGGTGCCATCGTCGCCTACGTTATCATCCTATTCTGTCGACAGTGTCTGGAGAGGCCCAATCGAATTGCCTTCGAATTTTCCGAACATACAAGCTGATGAGCTCAGACGAGAGAAGCAGTCATACGTGGTATGAATATCTTTTCATTTTTTTATCTTACCGCGAGCACTAAATTAGTGCAAGATGACGCTCGACGGAATAGACGTCGAAGATGACGAGCAAGATAGCTTGTTCACGAAATTCAGTATCGATATGGTGTATTCAAGCTACCTTGCGTCACGGTATTGAGTGCGACAGTACACTCACCTTCTAATGCTCCTGAAGCGCGAGGAAGAAGCTTGGGCACAGAGAGTCAAGAGCGCAAGCCGTCTGATGCCGGAATACGTACCGCCCATGGTATGGAGTACTTAATGTAGGAGTGATTGAAGAAAGATGTTTCGTTACGCACTGTTCTGAATTGTTTCTCGTGTTCTTTCGTTTGCTCATCCCATCCTTGTATCCAACTGAGCTTAGTCCGCTTTTGTTATCGTAGTATGAATACGATCCTGCTGCCCACTACTGTATCATCACTATTAAGTACCTACCAGTTCGTGCATCTTGTGTTTCCGAGACGTGTATCCTCAATAACCACACATTTTCTGGCACATTCTGCATAAAGCGTAAACTGAAACTACAGTACCAATCTGGCAATGCCTTGTGAGGCGGACATGTGATTATTGGTTGTATCATGAACTTTCCCTATGGGAAAAAATTGGAGGCGCCATATTGGCCATTGGTTCACCAGTCAGGGATGAACTGCGCTCGACTTCCGAAGGTAGCATTCGTGGAAGAGGCTGATCGTGATGCGTTCGGGTTTCTGGATCCTAGCCAGGTGATACGAAGTGCGCATTTAATTCCGGCATTTAATTCCGGGCGTGGTACCACCTCCCTTCGCCATGGAGAGACATTTGCACGTCAGTGCAATGATGTAGTAGATGACTGGGAAGCTTACTACGTCGGCATGTAAGTGTATTCATGTGTTTCACCATCCGTACTCAAATTGAGGATAACTTAGATTCGTTGATCGTGATATGTTCGTACGTTACACGCACTACGGAATTGGGCATCCCAAGGTCGTGCGTGAGATGGCGAGAGATTGTGCCAATTTGGATCTCATTGATAACCCAGACTCAGAGGAAGATGAAGACAGGGACCGGGACCAGGAAAGTATTCATTCCTGCGAGGTTGATGGTAGAGATGAAGCTGATGACGAAGGAGATCACGAGGACGTGATCGAGTACGATGACGATGAGCAGTTGGGCGACAACTATCCGGATGATTCAGACTGGGAGACTGACGATGTTGAGTTTGAGGAAGATGAGCATCTGTCTTTCTAAATAGTTCAGTTGGTATTACCGTTCGACCCTTATTTTCACCCTACTTTCTTCCTGTGCTGATTAATCATCATTGCGTCTAGTATCCTTTCATTCTGAGCTGTCAGGCCCTCAGGTTGTTCAGGACAGTGCATCATGACTTGCAACGTTGTTTCAACATGCCACGACATACTAAGTAACTATTGCTAAAATCGTTAACGTTGGAGTCAATATGTCCGACGCGCCCATCTTTATCATGTGCAAGCAGGTGACCGGCTCGAAGTTGATGATTGATACTAATCGATTGTTGGTAGGACGACCGTGACTCACTCGGACACCGTTTTGTAGAATCTAGATTCTTTGATAGCCACTGGTACTACTAGTACGACTTGCCTGGACGCAAATCAACAAGGCAAGGCAGTTCTGTGCGTCCAGGAGCTAGCTACCACTCGTCCTGATGCGAATCCTCTTGCCTGTTGTATTGGAAGAACAAGAATAGTTAGCAACTTTGAGAAAAGTGAACTATCATACCTTGTTTGTTGTGACGGCGCCCGTACCACGAGTTTGTGATAGAATCGAATAGGATTATACAATGGCTGGGCAGTGCCAAAGCCACTTTCCTCGAGAAGGTCGTGGATGGCCTCGGATAACATCTTAATTTAAACGGAAAAAAAACACAGGAAACAACGCTTAGAAGAGTGAACTATCATACCTTGTGTGTTGCGATGGCGCCGTACCACGAGTTCGTGATAGAATCGAATAGGATTATACAATGGCTGGGCAGTGCCAAAGCCACTTTCCTCGAGAAGGTCATGGATGGCCTCGGATAATGTCTTAATTTAAACGAAAAAAAACACAGGAAACAACACTTAGAAGAGTGAACTATCATACCTTGTGTGTTGCGATGGCGCCGTACCGCGAGTTCGTGATAGAATCGGATAGGATTATACATCAGCTGGGCAGTGCCAAAGCCACTTTCCTCGAGAAGGTCGTGGATGGCCTCAGATAACGTCTTAATTTAAACGAAAAAAAAACACAGTAAACAACGCTTAGAAGAGTGAACTATCATACCTTGTGTGTTGCGATGGCGCCGTACCACGAGTTTGTGATAGAATCGGATAGGATTATACATTGGCTGGGCAGTGCCAAAGCCACTTCTCATGAGAATGTCTTGAAAAGAGCCGTAATTCAACATATAGATATGGCAAAACGACAATGCCCACAATAATAGGCACAAGCAAACTATCACCTCTCATCTGCTGCAATGGAGGAATGTGACGATATTGTCGTGGACTGTTCATGCTACTCTACATGTACAGGCATCAATGGCTATGTATTTACAGCTCAGATTTTTCGTAGTATATATGATATTACTTAGCAGGAGCAGAATTGTATCGTTCTACAGTTCGCACGGCTACAATATCAAGGTCTCATCAATTCACTGATGTTTGTTTGCTGTTGGTCTGTGGGGCACCGAAGTTCATGTCATGTATCATTGGCAGATTACATAATTGTCATGCTGACCGTCATCATGATCATTAGTACTACATCAGTGAACTGGTGAACAAATTAGAATGGTATTTAAAGTAATATATTGTTGAGCATCGCAACAATCAGTGTAAATTTGCCGACCGCTTTCACATGGGAATGTTTGGCATTGTCGAGGTATGACCAATTTGCAAGCGCACGGGCCTGGTAGCCCTGTTTGCCTCAAGGACCTTTTTGCTTGGATGGGTCTAAGAAACAACGCTCGAACGCAGGTTCATGCATTTTAATATGGACCTAGTCTTACAAGGGCAAGGAAGGAGGTTGCAGTGTGTGGAAGTGAAAGATATTTGGGTGATGCTCACCCGTGAAGAGGATGGGTGCCTTTTGGTCTTCGCACACTATATTTTTACTCGCTGCGGATAACTACCGAATCCGTGGATAACTTGCTCAGATAAAAAATGTGAGTCACAGTAGACAGTACTTCTCAATGGATAGTTTGTCTGTACGGACTAAATGTTGGATGAGTGTTGCTTTGAGTGGTATATTGTATGGAGTACAGACGGTGTCCTAAGTTGTGTTAGAGTAGGTCTCACTGCACGATGGACGCCGAGTTGCAACGAAATAGAAGTAGCAGAGTCGCGCAAATGAAATGCATGTTTGTAGACCGTCACACAGAACAATACATTATACAGAACGTACATACCGTTCCAGGGTATGTCAGAGTATATATTATTTCTCAATGATTAGACTTCCTAGTCTGTCGCTAAAAATCTATAATTGCCTAGTGGAAACTTTCCGGAACATAATATTGCATCAAATCATACCTTCAGACAAAATCAAAAGTTTACAATGTTGCTTCAGTGCACAGAATTTTCGGTTGCGACCATGGCTGTCGATGATTCAAACTTTGATGTAGCGCTACAAGCATGCGCAGTGGCAGTGCTAAATTGTAATTCGCGCAATATTTTGCGCCTTCACAATGACACTCCTTTCGGCGTGCCAAGCTCAAGACTTCCGAAGATCTGATGAACTACTGAGCTACCTCACTAGTACCTCAGAGTAGCCTGACTATGGTTTTTGAGCGTTAGCTGGTTTTATTCCGAAAATAACCAATTGTAGGTTTTGCTGCAGTGGTACTTAGTTGTCGCAACAGAGACCAGACTATTATCATGAACGGAAACGATAATTTTCTATCAGCCAGAGAAGATAGCCCTGCCCAGGGATTTGAGAATAATGAAAGTCGGCATTGTGCAATCAGGCATCTCAGCTCGGGATTATTTTACCGTGTGCTATCGATAACGCTTCGTTGAATGGACCATCAGCATTCTAAATTAACAGTCTAAGAAGCAGCAGAGTTGTTAGGACTTTAGGCAGTCATTTTCGGATCTCAGAGCATTGACCTTTTCATAAATAATTCAACGTTGTTAGGACAAATAATTATCTTGTGCCATCGCTACAGGACAATCCTAGTCTCACAACTGGCAAATTCTGATCACGCATGTTAAAATTGCCATAGTGTATCAGTGTGTCATGCTTCGTGCTTCGTCGCATATCACACACTATACCATATATCCGAAAATAGAGTTTATCGCACATATAAATCAGAAGGTGTTAAAATCATGATGACATTGATAATCAAGGGTGTATTGTAGAACTGAAATAATGCAGCGGGACAAAGAGGATATGTTAATCATACTAAAGGTGTAGAGTGGGATGAGCAAGCAAAACATCAAGTAACTAGTTGGAGTTGAATGCAGCGTCCTCCATTTGCTGTCTCTGGGAAGCGAGACTGTTGACAGACATGTGAAGAATAACATCCGGTGTTAAGTCCTGACCATGATTTCGTCCGAACACTTTTCTACACAGGAGGTTAGCAATCCAGGTGAGTCACTGATGAGGTCGATGACATACCTGGTCCACCATTTGAGAAGCTTGTTCACCCTTGCTAGCGCAGCTGGACCTGGAGGATCCTCGAAGAAGTCTACAATGTTGTTCCAAAAAAGTTGATAGTTGAAGTCGCCGTCAACAGTGCGCCAGGAAGTGATGTTGGACAGTGCGAATTGGATCTGGATAATTCGATTTCAACTTCATGGTAAGAGAGAAGCATTGATACTCACCTGGCAAGCTGCATATGCGATCGCGCGAGGAGTTACCTTCCTCATACCTATGATGGAGGCAATGCATGTTTTCACTTTAGAGTGATCTGATCGTCTCCGGGCACGTCAGTGATTCTCAATGATATCAATGCCATCGCCATCGCCATCAACTTCATTGGCCGAGGAGGGAGATGTGAAAATGGCTTTGAAGCCCTGCAATGCGATGAACTAAAATTCAGTTAAAAAATCAGGCCGCTGACCATGACTAATAGCTTGGACTTGAAGAGACCACGCTCCAGATTCTTCGCATGGGCTTCATAATTTTCATACATGAACATAGGCCATGAATTTTCAGAAACAATAAAAGCGGTGGTGCGGTCACGAATTCCAGCCCTGACGCTGAATAACATTATCAGTAACATCTAAGTGACGAGGATTATCACTTACACTGGATCCTCCCAGCACCATTCCGCTGGGCAGAGTAGCTTACCGCACGCATCGTTCACGAAACCTCGATGGTGCTTATGGTCTGCTCTTAGAAACGAAGGCGGACGACACTCAATGTTAACCCATGAGGCCACGAGCTCTTTGAGAGTTCCCGTGTCGTCACCACGAGCTGAATCAGCTCCTCGCTTGAGCTACATTGCCAATTAGCACAGAAGCGTGACAAAGATGCTGTGAGAAACCTGTTTGAGCATATCCTCCGACTCTTCGAAATCAAGACTTGCAAGCTTTTCATGGAACCATGGCAATGTCTTACTGAGTTCAATGTAGCCGTGCTGAAGGCGGTTTTGTCTGTTCATCGTTAAGATAAACATGGTACCATGAACATGAATGCTTACTCGATTGTGTGGTCGCCGTCTGAGTCTTCGCAACGCCGGTCATTCTCGGCAACCAGATCTTCTAATGGGCAGTAAAGAACAACCATCCTATGAAGTGCTCGTCCCTGGGAAACATAGTAGGTTGTTTTTCTACAATCGGGAACGTTAAAACTGCTTTGAGATGTCGAGAACGCACACACCTTTGTTTTATCGCTTTCTCCTGCTTCAAATTTTCGACCTCTTCCATGAGGGCAGCAATTTTCCTCTTCGCCCTAGCTTGAGGAGACATTGAGACGCAAAGAGATACCACAGTAGTAGGAGCAGGAAGGTTGCCAGCACAGTTACTCTCAGGCATTGACATACCAGAGATGAAGTAGAAAGAATTGGGAGGATGAGAAGGTTGAGCGTTGAAAGCTTCTGTGAGGTTTTTTATACCCGTCTACGCCGAATGACCTAATGTAAGCTTGAATGCTTTCGTCGGAAATAAGCAGTTGAGTTCTTGCCTTATACGGTACCCACGAAGGGTGCTTCCTGCCGATCTAGAAACACGCGAAATGACAGCGGTGTCTTGACCTTTTTGAGTGGTCCAGTTACGACAAGTCTGATATAACTTAGTGTTGTCGATGACCTAATATAAAGTGAAGAGGTTGAATGAATTGGTCTCAATAGGCAGTGAGACTCTTGCCTTGCTTGGTAGAGTCCAGAAAATGTTGTTCGCGCCCGGTGAAGTAACATATCGGGTCTTGTCAGAAGCCCTTCAGGGTTAATATCAGGATCAATTGAGAGATGATGTTGGGCATGGATGTACCAGTAGATCTTGACTTTGCCGGTGCGTGCAATGAGCTCAGTTTGTAGAACGTGACGTGTAGATGCTACCTTGACGGTGGCAACTACGTTGGTGAAATTCACCGAGGATCTTGCTAGAACTTGAAGGCGGGCACGTGAGCAGGTAGACTAGATGTACTAGATTAGCTAGATGTGATTGAAGTGATGAGATACGTACGTAGTACGGATCATCATCAAAAGAGAGTCTGACCCTTTCTTGGGGCACCAGAGTATTCACCGTAGTCACTAGTTGGCGAGTTCGAATGCGAAACCACTGGCAGCTGCTGCGGCTGCGATGAGATCACTGTAGACGACGGATGCACCACCGCCTGCGACCATTGTCCAGACACGACCGGTGGGGCTGAGGACGGTGAGCTTGAGAGAGGTCGGAAGCATCGAGTTTTTGAATATAGTAGCACAGGAATGAGTATGATGCGACAACTAGTACGCACCTTCAAGTTCTTCCTTGCATGACTCGATCTCCAGGCCATGGGTGTGCCACGGTCAACGTTTACCTTTGAGCCAGTTGCCATTGGTTGCAGCCGGAGCGGTCTCATAGATGGGGAAGAAAGGCAGGTGCCTGCGAGTCTGCGACTGATTCGACCCATGGACTCAGAAACATTGGAGATGTGATGAGATGAAATAAGGACTTACTACTCAGGCTGGCCCAGTCATCCATCATAACACTCCTCTCGGTTTCAAAATTAAATTATTATAATAATCTTGACGATGTAAATCCGTGTCGAGCGCCAATTGATGATCAACGCTCAGCTGACAAGCTAAACACGAAACCTGGGACGGACCGGTCCCAGGTTCGTGTTTAGCTTTGTCAGCTGAGCGTTGATCATCAATTGGCGCTCGACACGGATTTACATCGTCAAGATTATTATAATCAATTTAATTTTGAAACCGAGAGGAGTGTTATGATGGATGACTGGGCCAGCCTGAGTAGTAAGTCCTTATTTCATCTCATCACATCTCCAATGTTTCTGAGTCCATGGGTCGAATCAGTCGCAGACTCGCAGGCACCTGCCTTTCTTCCCCATCTATGAGACCGCTCCGGCTGCAACCAATGGCAACTGGCTCAAAGGTAAACGTTGACCGTGGCACACCCATGGCCTGGAGATCGAGTCATGCAAGGAAGAACTTGAAGGTGCGTACTACTAGTTGTCGCATCATACTCATTCCATGTGCTACTATATTCAAAAACTCGATGCTTCTGACCTCTCTCAAGCTCACCGTCCTCAGCCCCACCGGTCGTGTCTGGACAATGGTCGCAGGCGGTGGTGCATCCGTCGTCTACAGTGATCTCATGCAGCCGCAGCAGCTGCCAGTGGTTTCGCATTTCGAACTCGCCACTAGTGACTACGGTGAATACTCTGGTGCCCAAGAAAGGGTCAGACTCTCTTTTGATGATGATCCGTACTACGTACGTATCTCATCACTTCAATCACATCTAGCTAATTCTAGTACATCTAGTCTACCTGCTCACGTGCCCGCCTTCAAGTTCTAGCAAGATCCTCGGTGAATTTCACCAACGTAGTTGCCACCTTCAAAGGTATCATCTACACGTCACGTTCTACAAACTGAGCTCAATTGCACGCACCGGCAAAGTCAAGATCTACTGGTACATCCATCCCACATCATCTCTCATTGATCCTGATATTAACCCTGAAGGGCTTCTGACAAGACCCGATATGATTACTTCACCGGCGCGAACAACATTTTTCTGGACTACTACCAAGCAAGGCAAGAGTCTCACTGCCTATTTGAGACCAATTCATTCAACCTCTTCACTTATATTAGGTCCTCGACAACACTAAGTTATATCAGAACTTGGTCGTAACTGGACCACTCAAAAAGGTCAAGGACACCGCCTGTCATTTCGCGTGTTTCTAGAATCGGCAGGAAGCACACTTTCTGGGCTACCGTATAAGGCAAGAACTCAACTGCTTATTCAGACGAAAGCATTCAAGCTTACTTAGGTCATTCGGCGTAGACGGGTATAAAAAACCTCACAGAAGCTTTCAACGCTCAACCTTCTCATCCTCCCAATCTTTCTACTTCATCTCTGGTATGTCAATGCCTGAGAGTAACTGTGCTGGCAACCTTCCTGCTCCTACTACTGTGGTATCTCTTTGCGTCTCAATGTCTCCTCAAGCTAGGGCGAAGAGGAAAATTGCTGCCCTCATGGAAGAGGTCGAAAATTTGAAGCAGGAGAAAGCGATAAAACAAGGTGGTTGCGTTCTCGACATCTCAAAGCAGTTTTAACGTTCCCGATTGTAGAAAAACACCTACTATGTTTCCCAGGGACGAGCACTTAGGATGGTTGTTCTTTACTGCCCATTAGAAGATCTGGTTGCGAGAATGACCGGCGTTGCGAAGACTCAGACGGCGACCACACAATCGAGTAAGCATTCATGTTCATGGTACCATGTTTATCTTAACGATGAACAGACAAACCGCCTTCAGCACGGCTACATTGAATCAGTAAGACATTGCCATGGTTCCATGAAAAGCTTGCAAGTCTTGATTTCGAAGAGTCGGAGGATATGCTCAAACAGGTTTCTCCACGCATCTTTGTCACGTCTTCTGTGCTAATTGGCAATGTAGCTCAAGCGAGGAGCTGATTCAGCTCATGGTGACGACACGGGAACTCTCAAAGAGCTCGTGGCCTCATGGGTTAACATTGAGTGTCGTTCCGCCTTCGTTTCTAAGAGCAGACCGATAAGCACCATCGAAGGTTTCGTGAACGATGCGTGTGGTAAGCTACTCTGCCCAGCGGAATGGTGCTGGGAGGATCCAGTGTAAGTGATACTCTCGTCACTTAGATGTTATGATAATGTATTCAGCGTCAGGGCGGAATTCGTGACCCGCTACCACCGCTTTTATTGTTTCCGAAAATTCTTGGCCTATGTTCATGTATGAACATTATTGAAGCCCATGCGAAGAATCTGGAGCGTGGTCTCTTCAAGTTCCAAGCTATTAGTCATGGTCAGCGGCCTGATTTTTTAACTGAATTTTAGTTCATCGCATGCAGGGCTTCAAAGCCATTTTACATCTCCCTCCTCGGCCAATGAAGTTGATGGCGATGGCGATGGCATTGATATCATTGAGAATCACTGACGTGCCCGGAGACGATCAGATCACTCTAAAGTGAAAACATGCATTGCCTCCATCATAGGTATGAGGAAGGGTAACTCCTCGCGCGATCGCATATGCAGCTTGCCAGGTGAGTATCAATGCTTCTCTCTTACCATGAAGTTGAAATCGAATTATCCAGATCCAATTCGCACTGTCCAACATCACTTCCTGGCGCACTGTTGACGGCGACTTCAACTATCAACTTTTTTGGAACAACATTGTAGACTTCTTCGAGGATCCTCCAGGTCCAGCTGCGCTAGCAAGGGTGAACAAGCTTCTCAAATGGTGGACCAGGTATGTCATCGACCTCATCAGTGACTCACCTGGATTGCTAACCTCCTGTGTAGAAAAGTGTTCGGACGAAATCATGGTCAGGACTTAACACCGGATGTTATTCTTCACATGTCTGTCAACAGTCTCGCTTCCCAGAGACAGCAAATGGAGGACGCTGCATTCAACTCCAACTAGTTACTTGATGTTTTGCTTGCTCATCCCACTCTACACCTTTAGTATGATTAACATATCCTCTTTGTCCCGCTGCATTATTTCAGTTCTACAATACACCCTTGATTATCAATGTCATCATGATTTTAACACCTTCTGATTTATATGTTCGATAAACTCTATTTTCGGATATATGGTATAGTGTGTGATATGCGACGAAGCACGAAGCATGACACACTGATACACTATGGCAATTTTAACATGCGTGATCAGAATTTGCCAGTTGTGAGACTAGGATGTCCTGTAGCGATGGCACAAGATAATTATTTGTCCTAACAACGTTGAATTATTTATGAAAGGTCAATGCTCTGAGATCCGAAAATGACTGCCTAAAGTCCTAACAACTCTGCTGCTCTTAGACTGTTAATTTAGAATGCTGATGGTCCATTCAACGAAGCGTTATCGATAGCACACGGTAAATAATCCCGAGCTGAGATGCCTGATTGCACAATGCCGACTTTCATTATTCTCAAATCCCTGGGCAGGGCTATCTTCTCTGGCTGATAGAAAATTATCGTTTCCGTTCATGATAATAGTCTGGTCTCTGTTGCGACAACTAAGTACCACTGCAGCAAAACCTACAATTGGTTATTTTCGGAATAAACCAGCTAACGCTCAAAAACCATAGTCAGGCTACTCTGAGGTACTAGTGAGGTAGCTCAGTAGTTCATCAGATCTTCGGAAGTCTTGAGCTTGGCACGCCGAAAGGAGTGTCATTGTGAAGGCGCAAAATATTGCGCGAATTACAATTTAGCACTGCCACTGCGCATGCTTGTAGCGCTACATCAAAGTTTGAATCATCGACAGCCATGGTCGCAACCGAAAATTCTGTGCACTGAAGCAACATTGTAAACTTTGATTTTGTCTGAAGGTATGATTTGATGCAATATTATGTTCCGGAAAGTTTCCACTAGGCAATTATAGATTTTTAGCGACAGACTAGGAAGTCTAATCATTGAGAAATAATATATACTCTGACATACCCTGGAACGGTATGTACGTTCTGTATAATGTATGTTCTGTGTGACGGTCTACAAACATGCATTTCATTTGCGCGACTCTGCTACTTCTATTTCGTGCAACTCGGCGTCCATCGTGCAGTGAGACCTACTCTAACACAACTTAGGACACCGTCTGTACTCCATACAATATACCACTCAAAGCAACACTCATCCAACATTTAGTCCGTACAGACAAACTATCCATTGAGAAGTACTGTCTACTGTGACTCACATTTTTTATCTGAGCAAGTTATCCACGGATTCGGTAGTTATCCGCAGCGAGTAAAAATATAGTGTGCGAAGACCAAAAGGCACCCATCCTCTTCACGGGTGAGCATCACCCAAATATCTTTCACTTCCACACACTGCAACCTCCTTCCTTGCCCTTGTAAGACTAGGTCCATATTAAAATGCATGAACCTGCGTTTCGAGCGGTGTTTCTTAGACCCATCCAAGCAAAAAGGTCCTTGAGGCAAACAGGGCTACCAGGCCCGTGCGCTTGCAAATTGGTCATACCTCGACAATGCCAACATTCCCATGTGAAAGCGGTCGGCAAATTTACACTGATTGTGGCGATGCTCAACAATATATTACTTTAAATACCATTCTAATTTGTTCACCAGTTCACTGATGTAGTACTAATGATCATGATGACGGTCAGCATGACAATTATGTAATCTGCCAATGATACATGACATGAACTTCGGTGCCCCACAGACCAACAGCAAACAAACATCAGTGAATTGATGAGACCTTGATATTGTAGCCGTGCGAACTGTAGAACGATACAATTCTGCTCCTGCTAAGTAATATCATATATACTACGAAAAATCTGAGCTGTAAATACATAGCCATTGATGCCTGTACATGTAGAGTAGCATGAACAGTCCACGACAATATCGTCACATTCCTCCATTGCAGCAGATGAGAGGTGATAGTTTGCTTGTGCCTATTATTGTGGGCATTGTCGTTTTGCCATATCTATATGTTGAATTACGGCTCTTTTCAAGACATTCTCATGAGAAGTGGCTTTGGCACTGCCCAGCCAATGTATAATCCTATCCGATTCTATCACAAACTCGTGGTACGGCGCCATCGCAACACACAAGGTATGATAGTTCACTCTTCTAAGCGTTGTTTACTGTGTTTTTTTTCGTTTAAATTAAGACGTTATCTGAGGCCATCCACGACCTTCTCGAGGAAAGTGGCTTTGGCACTGCCCAGCTGATGTATAATCCTATCCGATTCTATCACGAACTCGCGGTACGGCGCCATCGCAACACACAAGGTATGATAGTTCACTCTCTAAGTGTTGTTCCTGTGTTTTTTTTCGTTTAAATTAAGACATTATCCGAGGCCATCCATGACCTTCTCGAGGAAAGTGGCTTTGGCACTGCCCAGCCATTGTATAATCCTATTCGATTCTATCACGAACTCGTGGTACGGCGCCATCGCAACACACAAGGTATGATAGTTCACTCTTCTAAGCGTTGTTTCCTGTGTTTTTTTTCCGTTTAAATTAAGATGTTATCCGAGGCCATCCACGACCTTCTCGAGGAAAGTGGCTTTGGCACTGCCCAGCCATTGTATAATCCTATTCGATTCTATCACAAACTCGTGGTACGGGCGCCGTCACAACAAACAAGGTATGATAGTTCACTTTTCTCAAAGTTGCTAACTATTCTTGTTCTTCCAATACAACAGGCAAGAGGATTCGCATCAGGACGAGTGGTAGCTAGCTCCTGGACGCACAGAACTGCCTTGCCTTGTTGATTTGCGTCCAGGCAAGTCGTACTAGTAGTACCAGTGGCTATCAAAGAATCTAGATTCTACAAACCGGTGTCCGAGGTGAGTCACGGTCGTCCTACCAACAATCGATTAGTATCAATCATCACTTCGAGCCGGTCACCTGCTTGCACATGATAAAGAGTGGCGCGTCGGACATATTGACTCCAACGTTAACGATTTTAGCAATAGTTACTTAGTATGTCGTGGCATGTTGAAACAACGTTGCAAGTCATGATGCACGTCCTGAACAACCTGAGGTCCTGACAGCTCAGAATGAAAGGATACTAGACGCAATGATGATTAATCAGCACAGGAAGAAAGTAGGGTGAAATAAGGGTCGAACGGTAATACAACTGAACTATTTAGAAAGACAGATGCTCATCTTCCTCAAACTCAACAGCGTCAGGTCTCCCAGTCTGAATCATCCGGATAGTTGTCGGCCCAACTGCTCATCGTCATCGTACTCGATCACGTCCTCGTGATCTCCTTCGGCATCAGCTTCATCTCTACCATCAACCTCGCAGGAATGAATACTTTCCTGGTCCCGGTCCCTGTCTTCATCTTCCTCTGAGTCTGGGTTATCAATGAGATCCAAATTGGCACAATCTCGCCATCTCACGCACGACCTTGGGATGCCCAATTCCGTAGTGCGTGTAACGTACGAACATTATCACGATCAACGAATCTAAGTTATCCTCAATTGGAGACGGATGGTGAAAACACATGAATACACTTACATGCCGACGTAGTAAGCTTCCAGTCATCTACTACATCATTGCACTGACGTGCAAATGTCTCTCCATGGCGAAGGGAGGTGGTACCACGCCCGGAATTAAATGCCGGAATTAAATGCGCACTTCGTATCACCTGGCTAGGATCCAGAAACCCGAACGCATCACGATCAGCCTCTTCCACGAATGCTACCTTCGGAAGTCGAGCGCAGTTCATCCCTGACTGGTGAACACAATGGCCAATATGGCGCCTCCAATTTTTTCCCATAGGGAAAGTTCATGATACAACCAATAATCACATGTCCGCCTCACAAGGCATTGCCAGATGGTACTGTAGTTTCAGTTTACGCTTTATGCAGAATGTGCCAGAAAATGTGTGGTATTGAGGATACACGTCTCGGAAACACAAGATGCACGAACTGGTAGGTACTAATAGTGATGATACAGTAGTGGGCAGCAGGATCGTATTCATACTACGATACACAAAAGCGGACTAAGCTCAGTTGGATACAAGGATGGATGAGCAAACGAAGAACCGAGAAAACAATTCGAACAGTGCGTAACGAAACATCTTTCTTCAATCACTCTACATAAGTACTCACTACCATGGGCGGTACGTATTCCGGCATCAGACGGGCTTGCGCTCTTGACTCTCTGTGCCCAAGCTTCTTCCTCGCGCTTCAGGAGCCTTAGAAGGTGAGTGTACTGTCGCACTCATACCGTGACGCAAGGTAGCTTGAATACACCATATCGATACTGAATTTCGTGAACAAGCTATCTTGCTCGTCATCTTCGACGTCTATTCCGTCGGCGTCATCTTGCACTAATGTAGTGCTCGCGGTAAGATAAAAAAATGAAAAGATATCTACCACGTCTGACTGCTTCTCTACGTCTGAGCTCACAGCTTGTATGTTCGGAAATTCGAAGGCAATTCGATTGGGCCTCTCCAGACCACTGTCGACAGAATAGGATGATAACGTAGGCGACGATGGCACGGCGGGGATGACGATGATGATGACAATGGCATTCTGACGAAGTTCCTCGTGTAAGTTGAAAGGTAGGACTTAATGCGGTACATATTTAATCCGATATTTGATCGGAGCAGAATTCGGCATTTCAAAATGCCGATACCGTGACAACATCATGTGACAAGTACTTAGTCCACGCATTTTTGGCAAAATGTTCATTACTCCAAATTGCACAAATAAATAAAATCAATTCTTTGACATTCGACAGTGTGACATCGAAAGTACAACATCTGCTAGTTTTTCTTTCGAAATCAATGTATTGAGTCCAGCAGAGAGTTACCGCACAGAAAAGTGTATCTTCTCTAGAGTTTGCACACTTTGTCATTATCCATTCTCCACCTGGCAGATCTATGGCCTCCTCGACTGAATGGGTGTGTCCCTCAAATTTCTGGTGGGGTGTGATCGCTGGTCCAGGCTCCTTCCTTCTAACGATAATCGAGTCCCCGCTAACCTTTCATGTTTACAACCTTGCCCAAGGTTGTTGTTGTCCAGATGCCGACACCCTCACATGTCATTGTACAAGTAAGTATCATCTATACTTGGTATCAACACTCATTTTTACAATTCGTACATCAGGCATATCTACACATTCAACTTGGAATCAAAGCCTAGGGTGGCGCATGTCACGAAGAAGCCACTGACCATCTCACCCTGTTGAGGCATACGAGCCGTCCATGTACCATCCTGAGGACACGTCAGCTAAAGACTAGCGGAGAAGAAAGTTGGAGCTTAAGTAATGTGGTGAGTAGTTCAAGTATATAGATAACTGCCGGAATTTTTCGAAAATAATTAGACCGCTCTGAACACCCTATTCATGTAATGCTCATAATCCTGAAAGGTTATGAGCCCTGCTTAATCATATAACAAACCTCAAAAAGAACAATCAATTTACGCTACGCAAATACATACATATCTATAATCAAAATGACTGACCCAAATGCCAATCCTAATGTCCAGACATCTCAGTCTTCCCAGACTTCCCACATATGAACTTAGGATCAGTCTCATCCTATAGAATGGGAGAGCTTAAAGATGGACAACTGGATGATGTGGAAGGAGAAGATTGAAATGGTCCTCTGAGTCCACAAAGTCCATGGTCATAAAGATGGGACCTGTAAAAGACCCACAGATCCTAATGAGAAAAAACAGTGGGAGAAAGATGACCAAATTGCTTGGACCATCATCCTTATCAATTTGAAGGATGAACAAGTAGTTCATGTGTCACGAGCGAAGACAGTCAAAGAAGCATGGGATAATCTGAAGATGATTCATGAGACAAAGAGTCAGTTGAGTGCGCTAATTGCGAAACACACCTTCTATTCATTGCAAGCCGATGAAGGCTGCAATATAAAGATACACGTCACCGAGATGATGAACAAACACAATCAGCTCAACATCATGGGATGCGAGATACCTGATGCGGAGTTCAAAGCACTTCTTGTGATGTCGTTGCTGAAGTCTTGGGAGTCATGGACTGTGTCCTACTTAGGCACACATGCCGATAAGGGCGAGTCACAAAAAATTGCAGGCTATACATCCCAGGAACTTATCTCAATCATCATTGATGAATCCAACCATCGCAAGAGCCATGATACCCAAGAAAAGGGGTATTATGCCAAAGCTGAAAAAGGGGGCAAAAAGCGAAAGGTTGAAAAGAAAGATGAAGGTCCAAAGAACTGAGTGAAGTGTAACATCTGTGGACATAATAATCATCCTACAGATAAGTGCTGGTTCAAGAACATGCCAAAATGTAGCTCCTGCAGGAAGTTCGGGCACGAACCAAGGACTGCTGGGGAAAAGATGGTCCAGGTCCATCTTTGAAGAAGTATAAAGGAAAAGAGCGTGCAAACATGGCACACGACGAGCAGGATGATGAACCTATGGACGAGGACAAAGCATTTGTAGTCTCCAAGAATGTATCCATGAATGAAGGCTCTGACAAGCATGTTTCCTTTTGCTCTGGCCAGTGGGTAGCCAGCTTGGCAACCACATCTCATATAACGAACAAAAGAACTGCCTTCACTGAGTACACTCCATTACAAAAAGAAATTAGCGGAACAGGAAAAGTACCAGTTGAAGCAATAGGACGTGGAACAGTTGAGATCACGACAAAAGTCGGAAACAAAGCTGTTCATATATTGTTGAGAGATGTTTTACATGTACCAACAGCAGGAAATAACCTACTCTCTATAAGTCGGCTCGACAAACAAGGTGGAAGAGCTATAATCAGAAAAGGGCAAATTAGTTTGCTCGATGAAAAACACTGTACTATAGCCACCAGTCGACAAGAGAATAGACTGTACTTCTTGGACATGTTTTCCAAGAACTACAATGAACAAATAAATACAGCTAAAGACAAAACAACATGGGAGCAATGGCACATCAGATATGGCCATATAGGCATAACGGGACTCAAACACTTACTCAAAGATGAACTAGTTGATGGTCTTGAAGTTGATGAAAACTTGCCAATACCAGAGTGTGAGGCTTGTATACAAGCAAAACATTCGAGACAACCATTCCCCAAGGAATCTGGAAATAGATCAGTGGTTCCAGGAGAGATAACACACACTGACGTGTGGGGACCATCACAAACCACTGCAATAACAGGGGTTATATATTATATCACGTTCATTGATGACTGTACATGAAGGTGCACAGTCAAATTCACGAAAACAAAAGATGAGGCCAGCTCGAAGGTTCAGGAATATATTTCCTATATAGAAAGACAATGGGAAACAATCCCGAAAAGAATCAGAGCAGACAATGGCAAAGAGTATGTCAATAATACTTTACTCAGATGGTGCCACCAGACAGGAATTATAGTTGAATTCACAGCACCATATTCCCCCGAATGAAATGGTGTAGCCAAGCGATTCAATAGAACACTCGTAGAACTAACATGTGCAATGTTATTAGCATGAAATTTGCCAAAAACATTATGGCCTGAGGCAGTGACTCACTCTGCATATCTCTGAAATCAAGCACATACATGTGCTCTACAGGGAACTACCCCAGATGAAAAATGGTCGGGGAAATGTCCAAACATATCACATCTACAAGAATTTGGAATATCAGTATGGGTCCTTTGAGAAGGAGAAAACATCTCCAAACTCGAACCAAAATCAGAAGAACACATATTGTGGGCTTTTTAGATGGGCCAAAGGCAATCAAGTACTATGACAGAAACACACACTGAATAAAGTATCAAGAAACTATCAGTTCTTCATGCCTAATGTACAGCATGAGGGAGAGAAGGATAGAGTACAAGACCCGCTGCACATTAATGCAGCATCCGCAATGAAAGACGTAGACAATCTAACGTCAAAGAAAGAAATTAGCGGAAAAAGAAAGAGAGAAAATGATGTACCTGATGAGCCAAGAAGAAGCAGCAGACAAAGGTCAAACATGATTATCAGATATTAAATGATCCAACAATAGAGCTAGAAGATATACCAGCTAAATTAGCAGCCCTCGCAGAAGAAGATCAAGACGAGAAAGAGCTGATATACTCACCAGCAGAAGTGGTGTATGCTGCTTTTAACAAGACTGGTGTCGCACCAGAAGATCCGAAGTCCTTAAAAGAAGCAAAGGAATGTTCCAAGTGGCCAGAATGGGAGAAAGCCGTTCATGCCGAACTAGACCAATTATAAGAAAAAGGCATGTGGAAACTTGTCGATCCCCCAAAGGGACGGGTTCCAGTAGCCAACAAGTGGGTTCTAGTACGAAAATTTGACAAAGAAGGAAGATTAGTAAAATATAAGGCGCGACTTGTAGCAAAAGGGTACTCCCAAATTCCTGGTATGGATTACATGGACACATTTTCTCCAGTGGTCCGACTCGAGACAATACGAGCAGTTTTAGCACTAGCTGTATCTCAGAACTGGGAGATTCAACAAATGGACGTAAAGGGTGCTTACCTCAATGGAATCCTTAAGGAAGAAGTGTACATGAAACAGCCTGAAGGGTTCGAAGATGAAACCAAAAGGCTGTGCCTAGTGTTTTAAAGTCCGGTCCAGTCCAGTTTTTTTGGCCATTTTTGGCACAACCGGACCTGGACCAGTCCTAATTTTAACTGTAGTTCCAAAAGACTGGACCGAACTCTGAAAAACCGGTTGCCTTCAGTTGCTGGACCACACTGCAGTAGGTTGCAACCGGTCTTTCAAAAACCAGTCCAGGACTGGTTGTAACTGGTCTAGACTTCATCATAGTAGAGGAATGTGCTCTACATGTGTTATATTTGAATGATTCTGTAAGACACTACCAACTAATCAGTACTTTGCATCTCCCCACTGCCTCGATCTTCTCTTCAGCCTGACCATGAAGTCAACTTGTGTGTGACGACCCACGGAAAAGGTTATTGCAATGGCATCTGCCAAAGCCAAGCACTCATAGCCTTCAAAGACGAAGCAAGTGTCACCAAAAGGGAAGAATCGCAAATGGAAAGCTGTATTGAGCAACAGCGAATCAGAAACCAGCGAGAGTGAGACTGAACCAAAACGTACTTCGAAAAAGAAACCTCCAGCTCCTTCAAAATCTAAGCATGCACGTCGAAACACGATTGATGAGGTTGTCCACGAGAGCGAGGCCAGTGAAGAAGAAGAAATTGAGCCCTTTGTTGAGGATGCTGAAGATGAAGAGGTAATTGCGACTTGTTTCATTGTCATCTGTATTGGACGTCAGCTCAACATCACCGGATAGCAGGAGAGCAATGGCTTACAGGAACAGCACCACACTCCTCTACCCGATGTGCTGAAAACGAACAAACAGAGTACAACTGATTTACTCACTGTGTTCTCAGATCGTTGTACGGTGAAGTTTTGCCAGACTAATGGAAATGTAGAAACATCGAAGGGGCGCTGGTGCAATGTATGCAAGTCAGTAGATCAGATTGAATACTAATATTGAGTACTTACATTGCGCCTGTAGAGATGATAAGGATTTTGTCGCAAAGCATGGAAAACGCAAGGCATTCCACGTCGGAAGTAATTCTTTGTGTCAGCAACACATCCGAAGTCATTATGAGGTATAAAAGAGTAAATGTAAAGAACTGGGCCTGAAGGAAAATCACCATGTGATACCGCGTGATATAGTGAAGCTGCAAGCGAATAGGAAGAAACAAGCAAAGGACATCCAACAAGATCTAGGCCAGATGTTCCAGAAGTCGCAAAACAAAGAGTACTCAAGGGAGGATGTGCTACGCACAGTTGCTGAATTTGTGGTCTGCAACGATCAGGTGAGTGATGATATCGATGATCCATGAGATTCGGAAAATTCTGAAACAATGTTGTCATGCAGAGCCTTGTAGTGGCCGACAAACCTGCATTTGAAAATTGTTTGGTGGCAATGTGGCCAAATGCTATACTGGCAGACATACCTTCAACTCATGATGTGTCAGCTTACATCCACAAGGCATTCATTGAATTCATCAAGGGTCTCAAGGTCCAAATGCAGGTGAGTACTAGTACTGCTCCATATTCCTCTGATATATCTTACAAAATATTTACAGGCTACTACAACCGGCCTTATTTCAACGACTACAGACTTGTGGTCTGTTGATCAGACGAAGGCCGCATTTCTAGGCTTAACGGCTCACTGGATCGAGGCTAATGCCTCCAGTATATGGACACTTTTTTCACAGGTCACCGCTTTCAGAGGTATATCTGGAGCGCATAGTGGGCACAACCTTGCACGCTATCTTTTTAGATTGTATGAGCGTGCAGGAATTACCAATGGGCAATCAAGCAAGGTATGTCTACCATCCACGTCTCAATTTCTGTGTGCTGAGTTCTACAATAGCTTTTCTGTATTACTGCCGACCATACTAGCAACAACGACACCACTTGCGACATCATCAAGTCACTGCTTCACCGCCGCCACATATACAACTTCAATGCCACTCGACAGTGTCTTCCTTGTCTTGCCACATGGTCAGCCTCGCCGTCACTGACATTATGTCGGTTATCACACACATCGCCAACATTGAGACCACAACCGCAATATGGGAGTTGACCCATTGCTCCCTAATAACCACGTTCTCAGAGACTCACTTGATGTTGTAGCTGCGGTGCGTACACTGCCATTAAGGTACATTTTCACTGCTGCCCATAAGTTCTATCATCTAACATATCTTTACAGATTCAGTCCTCAGGTCAACGTATCGAGTACTTTGAGACCTTGCAAGTCAAGTGTGGGATCCCAATACCACTGAAAATTCCCCTACACAGTAATGTACACTGGGGAATGGCTC